>NW_015113446.1:0-211436 GCF_001443285.1 Poecilia latipinna | reverse complement strand
TATAGTGATGTACTTTTAGCTGCTGTACTGAGATAGGATCACACTTTCCATCTGCTAGATCAGGATCTGCAACCTGATCCAACCTGTATCTTTGGAGGCACAAGTTGCTCTTTGGCTCACTTGATATGACAAATAATGAAATATTGCTCTTTTTTATTGTTTCATTCTTTTTTAAGTGTGGTCATGGAAAAACACTATCCTTGCCCACGTGGTAGGCTACCATGCTCATTCGGGCATGAAAGAGAAATGGTAGATTAAACAAGGGGAATAAATTCTGTTGAATTATTTTTAAATCAAATCATGTTTATTAAGCACTTAGTGTTGGTAACACACCAGTTAACTGTTAAAACTGTGGCCACCTGCTCAGTAAAAAAAAAAAAAAAAAAAAAAGCCTTCCACCATGAAGATGATGTGGAGGTTCATCCTCAGAACTGGTTGTTGATCTGATGGAGCCAGAGCTTCTTCTGAGACAGGAAAGTCTTTAGGTTTTCTAATTCCTGATCCCTGGATTCCTCTTTCATTTTCATTTGCTTAGACTGCAAAAATATGTTGAAGATAAAAACAATGATGAATGAGTTATAACGGCAGCCTCACAATATCAAAGTCTCTGGCATACTGAGCTCAATTAAAACCAGGTTAAGTTTATGAAGAAAATTAAGTCGCAACAAACAGAGCCTTTATGCAGTTATAACATGAAGCTGAATGATTGTTATAATCATAGAAGTCACAATAAAATTGATAAAATTATTTCTGAAACCAACTTAAGTTTGTTTATATCTTTACTCCACCGTTTATGATTAAACAAATGTAACGCTCTTGTTAAATGCGCAGGTCTGACTGCAAGGTTCAGTGTTAACCACTTTGTAGAATCAGAAGTAGGTACGGCATGGAGTCATGATAATGGATAATGGATAATGAGTGGATAATGAGTTCAATTCATGAGGAGTAAATATTGTGCTCATAATCAGTATTGAACCAAAGAAAGCAAGGCAGATGCAAGCCTTTAAAATTGTGATGCTTTTTATGGGTCAAATAGACTCAAAATATTGTAACAGCAGCTGCACAGGGGGGCCCAATCAAATTTTTTGTCAGGGGGCCCATGATTCCTGGCCGTGCCCCTGGTTGTAGATCACTAAACTGTCAATGTTTGTTGAGGCATGAATACATTACTTTGTTAAACAACATTGCATCAAGTTCCACTATTAGGAATATTTTTTTTTATTCTTTGCCATTTTAACAAATATAGTAAAAGATTATTAAGGCACCTAAAAAGGCATACTTTATTAGCCTAAAGTATACACTGAGAAGCAATTTAAAACATACTGAAATTAATCATTTAAAGTAAGCGTTCAGTGAATTTTAAAAAATTCTATTTTGAGCATATATTTTAAACTATACATAAAATATCTTTAAAAGATATTTTAAGCTTATTTAAAATATATTTTAAATGTATACTTACACTTGGGCAAATACATATTTTGTTTACTTAAAGTATACTTTTATTTAATATATTTCTTAAAAGTGTATTTTGGTACAATTATATTTAAGTGTAAAACTTTGAACTTATCTGGTAAGGCACCTGTAACAAAGGAATCGGTGACTATGAATCTTTACAATTAAATAGCACATCAGAACTAGGTTCAACTCAGGAGGAGCGAGGGAAACAATGTGTTGAACAAAACACATTTATTACACATTTTGACAATAATGAAACAGAACAAAATAGTCAATGTTTTCTTTTGGTAGTCCTAAGTCAAGTCAGTCGAGTTCAAAAGTTTTCACTTTCATTTGTTTTCAGTTCAATTCAGTTTTCAGATCTGAATGTTATATGGTAGCTACCCGGGTAGTGTTAATATGTGCAATCCCACCGATCAAGTGGAACAGAAGAAGGTTCTTCTTTGACGTCGTAGTGGACACAATGTCAATCTGCTCTTTTGGATCCTGGCTCGCCGTTCTTCACACGATGTCTCTCAACACAAAAAAAACAACCTGCATATAGCAGAAATGTATTTTACTATTTTGTGATACACCATTCTAAGTCATTTCAGTGAAAGTTTATCTTTCACTCCATGTAAATAAAATAATTTACAGCTGCGATAACCAATTTTGTCTTTTGGCTCAACAAAACATCACAACATAATATTCACTGAATTGACATATCTTTTTCTAGCATTCTTCAATTCCGTACAGTGGAATAAATAACTCACTGTCACTAGATACCTCATCAGTATCAGTATTCCAAGAAGAAAAAAAAAGCGCAATATTAGCAGAATAGCCTTTCAGAGTTAGCCGTAAGCATTGCTAATTTTCATACAAAACATACATTCTTAATCATAACCAAGTATCTCCGATTGTTTTGTTTTTTTCCTTTCAACATTGAACTATAAAATGAAATCACAATATAACTTTTAATACATAACAGCAAAATATTAGCTTGTGGCTAATCGATAGCTAACGAAGAAAATTATAGCACAGAACTCACCGGAGATTCGCATCAAAAAACAAATAAATGTAATATCAAAAACAAAGTTCTCCCGGGTCCGGTTACACAGGAATCGAAAAATCAACCATAGATGAAAACTAGTTCTTGAAAAATATTGAAAATAACAGAGTTTTGTCAATAAAATGACCACAAAACGTTTCTTCCAGTTTCTTCTTCTGGTTATTCTAGTCCATATTCTGCGGCATATCAATGTAGTTTTAGACTACGTGAAACCATTTACTGCCACCTATCGACAACGTAGTGTACTACAGGCTATAATTGAAACCATTTACTGCCACCTATCGACAATGTAGTGTACTACAGGCTATAATTCATATTTGTTAAATTAACATGGGTGTTAGTATGTTTAAGTTATAATGTCAAAATTGGTACAAGCATTCTTTTAGTATACTTCGTAAATATTTATAGGTAGTACACTTAATAATTAGTATACTTCAAATGTACTTACACAAATGTAAGTATATTTGAAGTATACTAACGTATTTTTTTTTCACTAGGGCCTTCCCCAACTTTTTTATGCGGGCCGTATCCTGGTACAGGCCGTCCTCCTGAGATGCAATCCTCCTGTCCTCCGCATCTGTAGTGCTTTGGACCAGCTCCTTTATCTCCATGGGCTGGCTCTTAAGCATTTCAGTCAGAATGTCCACTTTCTGGGAGATAACAGATTAAATGTTCCACTTAGCGAAGAGCAGGATAGAGTGTGGTGGCCCCACCAGCCTCTGGCAGCTCAACAGCTAGCTCCCTATTAGCCATGTTACCTGTGCCAGCCAGTTGAGACTCTACTTCACAGGTCTTGTTGGTTTTCTTTAGGATTTTGGGCGGCATTGTGCTGGAGTGAGTTGGAAGAACGTTTATCAGCTTTCATGTTACTACATTTAGTTGAGAAATCTTAGTAAGAGGGTAAGGTAAGATAAAGTAATTTTATTTATATAGCACATTTTCAGCAACAAGGCAATTCAAAGTGCTTTGAAAAGGGTGGTATTCTGCTCAGATATAAACAATATGGTGCGCAGCTCAATGAAGTTGACCACATGCTACGTCGCCATCTTGAAAAGCCCTCTTAATGCGGTTTTTAAACTCAGCAGAATGCTCCTCTTGTGGTCCAGCTTCTTTAGGAAGAAATTCATCTTAGTAATGAGTGTAGAAGCCACTGAGCCAGAACATCAATGTACATTACTGTGTGGATTTGATTTCAGGTATAAAAGTTAGAAACAAAATGGTTTCAAACTGCAACCCCCTTTTCTTTCTGTTCAACAATCAGTGGTAAATAGTTGTTAACCACTGATAAACAACTGTTTACCACTAATTTAGAAATTAACCCAAGTTAATTGCGGCATGTTGGCTGCTTGACAAAATAACACCCAGGTAGGGACATCTCCTCTGAGCTGCTAAATGAGTTGAAAAAATGGGCCAAACTTAGCTCTTTTTAAAACCCACTTGTTGAGGACCACCATTCTTTGTGTTGGTCTTACCTGAAGTTGCTCGCCTCACCTCCAAAGACACCATCACTGGAAGATGATGCATAAATTCACAGATTTCCTGGTAGCTTGAAGAGTTCACTGGTTTACCTCCTATTTTCACAATCTCATCACCAGGGCAGAGTTTAGTTTCACAGTTCTAGAAGATAAATAAGAAAGCAACTTAGAACACCATTTTAACAATGCTTCACTCTAACACATGATTTTTGGTACATCACTGAAATAAATTGACGTTGAGTCACACGTTACCCATTCAGCAGCACAGTCAGGCTTTAAACCATCAATTATAACTCTCAGAGGTGATGACATAATCTCCAGGTCCAGCCCGAACGTCTCTTCTTCTTTTCTCTTTAAGATAACAGTGTGAAAACCTCTGAAATCTTCCCTTTCAAAGAGCTGTCTGGGCGCCAGCCTTGTAGCTATCTCTTCTCCACTTGGTATGGCGTTAGATAGCATCTGTGGTAAGTGTGGAGATGTGGGTTTTTGTTGCTGGATCAGTGGTTCAGTGTTTTCAGCTTTATCTGATGCCTCATCATTACTGAACTCATCCTCAGAGTATATGACCTTTCGTTGGCGGAAAAGTAGGCTCTTCATTGAGGTGGTACTGGAGGCAGCGAGGGCATGGCAAAGGGGCTCTGTATGCTGATGGAAAGGGACAGAAGTCTTGTCGTGTGATGTTATGCATCCAGGGCTGTGGTTAACATCTGTCACAGAGGTGCTGCATGCTGAGAAAAACATAACAACACAAACTCTTAAGGCATTTTACAGTCCCTCCAGGAAATTACAATGTGGCGATTGCAGCTATTAATGCAAATTCACTCATCATTCACAAAATTTGCACAAACTTGCCATTTTCACCAGTAATCACAAGTTTTCCATATGTTTCACCAATCAGCTTAGTGTTTTTTGTATTTTTTTTTTTTCCTTTTTCACCAATCACTGCAGTGTGGCTGAATTTTGACCAATCCTTTTCGCACCCTTCAAATTTAAGTCCCAAGTCCTTTTAAAAGTAAACTTTCAACATTTGTAGTGAAATGATGTTATATAAAAGCAAAACTAAACTGAGTCAAACTGAAATGTTTTTACCTTGTGGTTGTAGTGGGCCATATGCTGAGGCTCTGCCGCCCAGCTGGTGGAGCCCTTGACCATTGTTTGAGCTCTTCAGAACAGACCCAGATGTGACTGAGTGGTCAGGAACCTCCTGAGAGAAGTACTCGGATAGTTCTGTCTCAGAGCTCAGGGATCCCTACATCAGCAATAGAAACATTGAACAAAGAGGAACATAAAAGCAATGTTGGTTCAGATTCACAGCTTCCAAGCAATTACTACTCCAAAGCAGCTGTGGCTACAATCCAGTATCTTGCCATTATCAGTGTGAGAATGGAAATGACTGATTTCATTCTAAAGCGTCTTTAAGAACGTTTTTAGGGTTGAAAAGTGTTATATAAGTTTGATGTCATTTCATCATTAAAACTGTAGCTTAGTCAGCTTTTAAACTCCTATTACTAACCACAAAAATAGATTTTGTTACAATCCTGACGTCCATCCATCCATTCATCCATCCAGCCATCCATTCATCCATTTTCCTACACCCTTATCCTGTTGGGGTAAGGGTGAAGGGGTGCTAGTGTCTATCTCCAGCAGTCAAAGGGTGAGAGGCGAGGTACACCCTGACAGGTCGCCAGTCCATCACAGGGCAACACAGAGACACAGGAGGGTTGAACGACTACATATTTTTTTAAGGTCGACTACATCATGATAATAGTTGAGTCGATGTCGACTAGTCGCGGTGATGTCATAGTGACGTAAGTGCAAAAACCCTTCACAACTACTTGGAGGCTTTATCAGCTATTTTCACTGCAAATATTGACACCCCCCTCCCCTTCTCCCGCTTTTACTAAGTCTATTATGCAGAACAGGCACGTGCAGAGGGGGGGTCTATGGGTGCTGGAGCACCTGCCCCTTTTGCTCCTTGCCCCCAAGTGCCCTTTTGGTCAATTTATTTATTTATTTTTTGGTATTATGATTTCCTAAGCCCTCTTCTGACACATAATAACATGCCCTAAAATTATTTGGTTTTTTGTTGGGGATTTTTTGTACAACATAATAAGCCAGTCACCTTGTTACCTTTGACCTTTTGCGCATGATGCATGACGCAATTGTCTCTCGCACAGTGAGGTAATGCGGCTAACTGCGGAGCTCAACGTAGCGAACGTTCCAGATTACAGAACAGTTTTTGGTGAATTAAAAANAAACGGTTCTTGAGTTGCCTTTTTCTCTAAAACCAGACACTTTGTTTTCACAAACCAAGTGAAAAATCCAAACCAATACAATAAACTTGCTGCTCTTATGCGACTTTTCTGCCAAGGAGACGAGAAAAGCTGTGATAATACAGTTAATAATGCCGACCATGCCAGCCGTTTTCCATCCTGAATTAACATCTGTGACTTATGGTGAAACAACCTGCTTAACTTTGCCAATATTTGTCCGAGGGCCGTGAATTTTGACCTCTACTGAAGACAGACGGCACATAATCACTAAATCTGTGGTAATTTTTGGAGCCGCCGTAGAGTCTCATTAGGTTTCAGACAAATCCGGATTTCACCAAATGTCAAAGACCTCGGAGCCGCAGACTGATGCTGCATCCAGCTCTTGTACATCCATTTACCTTAGAAGAGGAAAGTAAGTAATCCCAAATGCATGACATTTGGTCCTCGTTTGGGAAGCAGCAAGATGAAATGCAGCTTTCTGGTTGAACAGACCAATAGCTCGCTTTAGCTAACTAAAATTTTATAAGTACATAAAAGAAAAGGCTTGGATTTTTATTCTCTCTGGAGACGTAAACATGCTAGAGTCATGGCTTGTTTTGGTCAAAGCTCCCATCCTCAAGTCATGTTGCAGAAATTATTCCACTTGCTTTCTAGAGTTAGAAGATAATCCAAGTGTAAGAAGAAGAACTTGTCATCAACGCTTCAACATTTTATAGTTTCTTCAGTGACTCGTATGGAGTATCTGTCTATTAGTGTGGAGGTGCGCTAGTTAGATAGCAGCGCACACAGAAAGCAACTCCGTTCCCTTTTTACCAAAACACTTTCACACCTGGAGTCTAGGGCTGTAACGATTCCTCGAATGATTCCAGTACCTTGATTATTAAAATTACTCAAGAAAAATTTAGGTTCATTAAATTATGTTTTATTATTTAACGCATCATGTTCCAGTCAGATCCTTATTTGTGTTGGGCAGCGCTCTCACTTCTGCCTACGAGTTGTTGCTAAATGCTAGCGGCACAACGTCGAATTGTCGAGTTTTTATCATTTTTTGAGAGAGAGAGATTTTTTTCTCCGAGTACTCAATTAATCCTAACAATAATCGATAGAGTACTCGATTACTAAAATATTCTTTTACAACAAGCCGAATGGAATCTGTTTCTTTTTCTTACAAATCCAGTCAGTGGTTTCAGATAACAATTCGTCATTGTTGCAATTTCTCATTTTTACTTAGCTTTTATATAATTTTATTATTATTTTAAGTCAAACTTTTTGTTATCATCTAGGTATTTATTGTAAAGCAAATGAGTTCAATTTATTCATTTAAAACTGCTTAAATAAAGTGGATTTACTTTGATTCGAAACACTGGACTAGTATGACTGTGTGTGTAGTATTGCTACAAAGTGTATGTCTGCACAACCATTTATTCTGCTGCTAAGAACTGTTTCAAGAACGCCAGTATTGATAGTTATTTCTTCTTCACCATGCTGTGATTTCAATTCGTAAGAGTTAAGACAACAGAAAAACAAAAGTCAAAGCATCACGGGTAAAAAGAAGGAGGCCGTTTAGAGAAATCCAAGAACAATGGAGTCCACCACTTCTTGAACTACGATGTAGGCACTATTAAGCCTAGCCAGGCTTGATAGTGTTGCCAGTCAGACTAAGTAATGCCATCTGCTCCTCTGAATAATTTCCACTTGAAGGAAAAGACAGCAGAGGACAATTTACAAGGAAAATTAACTGGAAAGATGCACAGAACAAGTGACTCTGGACAATTCTACTGTTAAATTCACAAATATAGGTCAGAGATTGAGCCTCGCTTTACACAGTGGTGTACATTATGCATCAGACTGCATGAAAAACATATGCTGTCCTTAAAGAGCTCCAAGTAGCCTGTGCTACGATGACAGAGATCCACATACAGACGTGTGCGATGTGTTTTAAAAGGGAGAGCGTTTTTCTGAAACCCAAAGCATTTATGACAAGCAGGTTCGTAGCAAGTTAAGCTTTTAAGTGCTGCCCCCCTCACACACGCAGGCCATCCACCAGTCCTCCCCCTCAGCATCATCGGAGCAATAATCCAGCCACATTCCTGTAATTGTCTACTGGTTTGACCTAATCCACCCTGACATAACATCAATAAAGTCCATAAGTAGGCCTACCCTCCACCGCACTGCCAGGCGAGCATGACGGCAGAGATAACGGATAGAAAACATGCATGCAGAGGGCTAGAGCATGGCCAGGTTTGCTTATTAATGAATTTACAGCGTACTTCACCGTATGTGACGGCTCTTACAGGACAGTAAAGGAAGACAAAGTGAGTAAGATGCAACTGATAAGTCAGTCTTAAAAAAACTCACTGAATCTGGGTGATGCAGAGCCCATACAAAGCAGCGTAACTTTGTGCATAATTGGCAATTTTTTAAAATTAGCTAAAACATTTGAGGTTACGTTATAAATTTTTCCTTAGAATGTAACCTCAATAACCTTCTGAATAACTTTGGTATGACTTGGAATCGTGCAATTTTTCGGCTTGATCTGCCATCAATATCAAAAATATCTTTCTTTGAATAGGAAATAGTTCATACTACCAGGTCATGGTGATAACAACGTTCTTTATTATGAATGCGGTAAAGTGAGCAAAGCAACATATCTCCATTGTTTGTAAGATGTTTAAAATACAGTTTGTACAAGGTTTCCCCCAGAAAACTTGCTAAGCCCGGTCAGTCATTCATCCAGCGACCCATCGTGTTTTTGAGTTAAAAATATTTAAAGTCGACAGGAAATTTGAAAGTATCAGTTATTGGAAGATTAACACCTGGACACCAACGATAAAGTCTTAAAAATACAAATATTTTGAAAAGACTAAAAAACATAAATAAGCAATGCTTAGCCTGGTGGGGAGACAAGTAAAGCCTGGTGGCCTGCCAGGCTGATAATACACTGGGGGAAACCCTGTTGTAAATTTTAAAACTAACTCTCCTGGTTCATCACTGTATTGTTGATTCTCAACAAACTTGGATGCATCATCACACTCCTGATTTTATGATTAAACAGCACAAATAACAGATGTTTTGGAAACTCTTAGCGGTTTTCACTGGGTCATGTTTGTGTTCATGTTGACATCATGTAATTCATGAACACCAAGTTCATTCCTCAACTGTCTAAGTTTTACCGTTTACCCAACAGGGTATTATTGCGCTACAAAGACTTTACAAGTAGTTTAAAAGGCTGCTTCTTTCATTCATTTACATTTTTCCTGTTTCTAACATACATGTTCACAGCTGGTATTTTAAAACCCACTACGCTCAACAAGCGCCGCCTCATTCAGGCTCTGGTTGGCAAAGGCAGCCGCCTACTGCAGACCCTGTGTTTTGTTAGGTTCTATTCAGATCCTCCTTTCTTGCATCAATAGGGGCCTGCTGGTTCTTATTGTCCTCTGATGCTTTGGCAAAGCAAAAAGACAAAAAACCCTCCAAACAACTAAGATGTATTCACCAGACTGGGGGATTTGTTTAGCAAAGCAATGGACAGAGGCCTCTGAGGTTTTGAGGCTTTTTAAGATACTGATGGAACATGTTGCAAACAAAAAGTTAGGATTTTATTGAAGTTAATCAACAAATTACCAACTACAGAGGAAAGAATCCCATTACCATGAGCAGAGACTAGTAAGTATAGTTTCTGAAGGCGCCATATTGTATTGATCTGTTAACGGACTCTTTGTCAGGAGAATCTGGATGATCCCAAAGGAGCTGAAGAATCAAGAATTAGCAACATGAACATGGTTATGCGCTTTTAAAGTGCTACATTACATGCGCTCACATTTGACTGCATAGGAAATCTAAAGTACAGGAATTAGTGAATCGAAGCCGAGGACAAGACAGAACTTTGCAAATGTGAGAAGTTCTGTCACGATGGAAAATCTTTGAATTCAATAAATTAAAAAAAAAAATGTAAGTTTTGTGAATATTCAAATTCAATTTTCCACCCTTTGCACTGATCCTCAAGGTGAAAAAACAAAGAGAATGTTCAGAGTTAAAACCCCCTTAGAAACTCACATTTTTTTAATGCAATTTTTTTATTTAATCCTGTTACATTTTGTTATTATATGGAATTTATTACACTTTGTATTTTAACCATACAATTTAATTCCTTTTAGGTTAAAATTGTGCTTACTTTATAAAAAGAAAAACAACAACAAAAAAAAGCATTTTCAAGAAAAGTTAAACAGTTTTAGAAGGACGTCATACAAAAAAGATTTTATCCACCGCGTTCTGTTATATGAGCTTTGATTTTCTTCTGCTTTATAAAAAAAATACTTTTGAAGCAAGGTTACACTTTACCTAAATGCTGTTTAACTTTTTAAATTAAAAAAATATATATATTTTGGCTCAATAGTCTTCCACCAAGTTCACTGCAAGTCTTGCATCTTACATATTATTAAATATATATTATTATATGTTAAACTGATTTCAAAACTGTTCAGACATTTTCTTTGGCCAAAATGTTTATTTTTCTTTAAATAACAGGAAAATTATCAGAAAACTATGATAATTTACAGAAAACCTCTAAGTATATATTATTATTCAAACATTACATAAATATTAGTACAATTGTATAATAATTGTAATAATCATGTCATGTATTCTTTTAGGAGTAGTAGGAAAAAAATGCTTGCTTCTCTGTTTTATACAAAAACCATTATGTTGTTTATTTTCTTTATCTTGATTTTAAAAACACCTTGGTGTATTTTTTCCCCAGATAATCAGACAGTGAAAACCTCGTACAAATCAAAGTAATATCATCCCAGCTCCGCCTGAAGCTATGGTACCTACACTGGGAGGGGGTAAAAAATAGCAGTGGTGGCCTACATATACCTGCAGTCGTGTTAATGGACTGAATCTGGTGAACCTGAAAGGCCAAACTGCTTCAAAACGCTGTTCACGTGCAGCCAACCAATCCCAGCTGATGGCTTCTCCCTCCTCGCTGACGACTGACTCCCAAGTCCAACCGCGACACTCAGTCACGATGAAAATGAATGAAACGACTCTCAGCGGACGCACTGATGGGGGTCAAGTTAGTGTGTTGGCCCGCGTCCCACTGAAAATAAGCATGAGTGACGACCCGACACGCTAAACGCCAAGAGCAGAGGTGAAGGCAAGAGAACCAACGCTGGACATCGATAATTTGTTAGTGATGATCACTCAGTGGGAACAATCTCAGAAGATTAGAGGAGAAGGGCTCAAGTCTAACAATGTATTTACTCGCTGCAGCTGCTCCAAAAAAGGTCAGAAGTCAACTAGAAAGTTCTTCTGCTCTTAGTCGTTAGTAACCCCTGAATCTTTCATCAGCTGCCTGCGCCTGTAACTGAGAAATTGGCCACAGCTATTCGGCGCTGGGAGAAAGCAGAAACCGCTTTAAAGCCTCGCGCGCAGCAGATGGAAATTAAATTTTCATTGTCAAAGTAAGGCCAATACGCCAAAGTGGGTAATCTTCACCAAAGGCAAACGACTGAGGATTGTGTTTGCAGGCACTCAAAATGCTCTTTATTATTAGCAGAAATACGACACAGCACTTCAATCAGACAGGAACCAACATCTGGCTTGACTGGTCTGAAATGCACAAACAACTGAAACCCGATATTTTTCTTGTCTCTGTGACATTAAGCAGACTAAACATTCCCAGTTTAAGGTCACAGGATTACCAAATTTACTTCTGTTTGCTGAATACCAGAACAATGACATCATCTTGGAGACTTTTTTTTTTAACTTTTACTCTCTTCAAACTCAGCATTTTCCATGCATTTGTCTAGTTTCTGGTAGAATTCCCTCTTAAGCTGCATGATGGGGTTGAAACTACGTTTGTCCGCCCACATGCGTCATGATTGTTTACTGGAAGTTTGGTCCATTCCTCCAGTCAGAACTGGTGTAACCGAGTCGGGGTTGTAGACCGCGTTGCTCACACACACCTTTCAGCAAACTAATCTTACTGCTGTTGAAATGGCTTCTTCCATGCCGAGTGGCTTTTCAAACATGTTAGATTTTGAATCGTAACACTCACTTAGCAGCTGTACGACGTCTTCTGCTTTTGTAAGGTTTTAGATGTTTAATTTTTAGTATTTTTTATATTTCATTTTACTTTTTTTAATTGTGTCTTTTTAATGAACACTGATTTATTGTATTTATTTGTTTTATCTTGTTAAACACTTTGGATCAATGCAAGGCATTGTTGCAAGATGCTACATAAATAATAAAGTGTATTATTATTATTATTATTATTATTATGATCTGAGGCCGATATGAACACTTTTCATCCAAACATGTCTTGATTTATTCTGTTGTCACACAAGAAAAGAGTGAGTTTGGGTTGTTACCTTGAAATGCGCTTGCAGGTTTCAATCCAATTAGCTCAAATGTTGCTAACTAAGCTATTCTTAGCATACAAAACATCATTGCCAAGTGGGTTTTCCTAAATATTTAAATTCATACTACATTATGTTCTCTAAAAAATCTGACTAAGTTTAAATTTTGGTAAATCTGACCTACAAGAGGAAACGTTTTGTGTATTTTAATGTCAGACATCAGGAGCGAAACGGGTTATGCGTTTTATTTCTGGTTAAAACTGTGCTAAGGCATTACAGTGTGATTGCGAACAAAACTGTCTTGTGTTCAGTCCAGTCACAAAGCCTGAAAATGTAGAGATGTTCTTCAGTCACAGCTGACAGGGTCGGTTGGTAGAGATTCATCCCTACAGTCGGGTACGGTGCAGCGAAAACAGACATACTTTGCACAGATCACTACGATCGTCATCCATTTTCTCTGATGAAACATCCAGAGTTTTATCAGTGCTGCCTTCCTCAGAGTCAGAGACACTCTGCTGAAAACAAGCCAGACCTGTCGCTCCTCTTTTCACCTGGATGACCACGGGCTGTCCTCTGAGTATATCACAGGCTGAGTGCAATAACTATCCTCTGCAGCCACATGAACCAGCCGGTCCTGCAGGAAGTGGATCATGACACAAGAAATACTTTCAGTAGATGATCCACATGAAACGAACATCTGCCATCTTCAACCAAATTGTAAATTGCTGCTGGTTATGCTTTAAGTATAGTGTAAAGTCTTCAGTGGATTATAGTATTTTTCCTCACACTAAGCTGTCTATGCATTTTTCTATACCAGATGCAACCTGTTTGAGGTCACGGGGGATAAAACCTATGCCAGCTGTCAAGAGGGGGAAGCAGGCCATGAACGGGTCAACAGTTCATCAGAGGCCCACAGAAACAGTCCAGACAAACACAGTGCCTGGGTTTAGTTGATGGAAGAACGATCAACAGCGCACATACAGGCCTGGACTACAGACCTCTGGTCCTGCTGACCCATCAGCAACGACTACTTAACAACAATAGATGTGTTTCCATGATATTTCACTAACATCCAGAAAAACAATTTCAAAATTGCAGTATTTCCACTAAATTTGAGACGCAATTACAATCACACAAGAATGAGTTTAAGTGATAAGTCATTAAAACCTCTCAGGCCTAAATGGAGCACAGGTGTTCTGTTCATCTACCGTAATTCCACCACACGTTGCGCGATCAGGGAAACTACAACGGTTTCTGAAAGGTGAGATGTTGTGCTTTCCAACCGATGTCGGGTTATTACGGTAATTTCTCTCTCGCCATAGCAGGAGGTGAAATTAATCTGTGGGACGCTGGCAAATTGCGAAAATAACTGCTAGATATCGAAAGTTCCAGTTGTTATGGATAAATGGGCAAATATATATTTACTCACAAGACATTTAAAGAACTCCGTACAATTAAAATAAGCAAAAATGTCCAGGCGGAGATTTTAAATTTAGAACGTAAAGGGTTAAAAAACAAGTGGCGTCATCTCTCTCCTACCACTTCCTGTCATCTTCGTCATTTCCGTCAGTAGTAACATTCAGTTGTTGATCACATGATTTGTGTAATGCAAAAAGCGTTTCCTTTTTGCAAAATACACTAATTTCAATAAAGCCGTAAAACCACCTCATCCGCACAAAAACTTTTTATCGGTGAGTTGTTTCGAAATTTTAAAGTTTCCATTAAGGAAATTTCTTTTTGTAATTCCAAATTGTGCAATAATATAGTTAACAGAAACACAGCCCTGTAAAATTATTGATACTTGTAAAATGTTTTCATATATTGTTACATTAAAACTTCAATTTCCATGCGACTGCCCGGTTCCTACTGAAAGAAAAAAACAAAACATTTCCAGAGCTTACAGACTTTGACTTTGTGGCAAAACAGTTGAAGACCAAGGATCTAAACTAAAACAATAGTAATTCAATTGCAGCTCAAATTAACAACAGTATAACTCATGAGTCATACTAAAAATTCGCTAGAGAAAGAAAATTTAAGATGGTATATTTAGAGTTTTGACTAAAAACTTGCCCATAATCAACCACGGCTTTTATCGGCTTATCAATGTTCTGCATGTTCGCGCACAGAATGCAATAAGTCAAACCTTCTCAAGATTTTAATAGTTTCTAAACCGTTTCTTGCACAAAATGAGGCACACACACAAAAAAACCTAAGATAGTTGTAGTTGCAAGAAGTGGGTTTACTTCCATCTAAAAAATGTGCAGGAAAGATCAGAAGGGAGTGGAAATTTGCAAATAAATCAAGTCAGCAAAGCCTAATTTAAAAAGACTGAGTACATTAACAGTGCGGTGAATCCCTGCAGAGCTCAGCCTAAGACAGCAACACATCCCCAAGAGCCCTAAAGAGGAATCAATGGACGTCAGCAGCATCAAAGGAATTCGTCACACTCTTCATCACACACACAGCAAAGTGAGCATATTAAACTCAAAGAGACAGCTTCAGACGAGCATCCAGTCTGAACAAAGAGCGAAACACACAGGGTGACAGTTCCCTACCTTGTGGGTGTAAGGTGCTTGTCCCAGGTTGATTCCATCTTTTGCCAGCTTGTCTCTTATCAGCACCTTCAGCTTCAGCTTGGGATAAGTTACAAAGTCGTTGCAGTCTGTGAACCTCGGGTTGTGGTTTCCGGGACAGGAGGCCTGGTGTACGGCCGTGGTCTGCGCGTGTGACCTCAGCGACCCGGGGTCACGCACTCTGTCAGCATGGTGATGAGCAGAAGCCTCCAGAGGCTCCAAGGTGAAATAGTAGCCAGGTGCTCTCCTTCTGTCCTCCTCTATGAGCTCCTGCACGGCTGAGAGGAGCCGGTGCCTGTGGTACTGGACTTGGACGCCGATCGCGTCCAGATCCGGCTCTCCAATCTGCTTGCAGACTTCTAGGTCGTCGTAGCCGTTGTCAAGGAAAGACTCGACGTACTGGGCCAGGTGGAGCTTCGAGAGCCACTGGAGGACGAGGTTTGCCCCCTGGCTCATCTTGGGACAGAATTAACAGGGCGAATTTAATTCATACTCATCATCTTCATCTCCCCCTTGGCAGTGCAGCTGAGTGGTCCATGCAACACAAACAGAACCAGCTTCAGCTCTCCAAATTAGGCACATCTGCTGGTAAGTGTCAGAAAGTACAGGTAACTCATATTTGAAGCATTCAGAGAATTAAAAAAAGGCGCTGCCTGAAATTATCAGGCGTGTTCAGGTCATGTACCCAGCTGAAGGTTCAGGCTTTAATGACCTCCACCTGTGACGTCACGTAAAAGTGTACAAATGAGGTAAATTCACGGTCCGAACAGGCGCGAGACTGCATCTTAGGCATTACAGCGAAGTTCTTCTACTTTCAGACTTTTTCCATTTACAACTAATGAGTTACCTCAGAGTTGATACTTTCTCTCAATCCGGGAACAAACCGCGTAAACGTTTCCCCAGGACCATCCTCTTTGTTTCATTCATCGCAGCGGTGAAAGACGCGGAGCTCCATCAAACATTTATCCGGAGCAGAGTGCGAAGGCAGCAGCCGAAACAAGTCGCTACTGTCACAAACAGAGCGTCAAAAAACAAAGAAGAAAAAAAAAGAAAAAAACCTCCAGAGGAGCAGAGCGGAGCGCAATTAGTTCAGTCTGTTCTGCACCTACGCCGCGTTTTAAGTTTCCTGTCCCTCCGCTTCTGCGGACAGTTCAGTCAGAGTGAGGATGCTGCTGCTGCCCCGGCTTCCGACCGATGCGGCTCCCTGCCCGCCGGCCGGATGACGAGAGCACGCCGAGCGCTGCTGCCACCTGCAGGGCAGTTTGAGAAGCGCATCCAATAAAATAAAATAAAGATAAAAATGTTGAAATCAAATCAAAGGGTCTTCTGCAAAATCTGCGAAAATTAAAAGGATTTAATTTTTTTAGCACTTGCTTTCAAGAAGTGCTTAAATATTCAGCCAGAACTTGGCTAGAAAGTTGTCAATGACAACAAAAAGTATTGTTTCTCTCCCAGTTAATGAGGGGAATTCATTTCAGCCCAAAACGATTCTTGTCTCAGGCAGATTTAGTCAAAGAAATGTGTTTCTGATAGGAAATGAAACAGAAAATCAAATGATTAGAGTTCTTTAAAATGGTTGAAGCTGCTTGATATGTTGTGGATAAAAGAAGGGTTCAAATAATTTAATGGGGGCCCAAACATATATCTGTCCAACTCAGATATGTTAAACCTGACGGTTCTTAAAAGATGACACGTAAAGTCTAAAAAAATATCAGGGGAATCTTTAACATCCAACTAAAGAAGAAGTGAGGCAAATGTAATAAAAAAAAATATGTTTTGTATTTTTTTGTTTGTTTTAGGACAGTAAATTCACAACTGGAACTGTGACCTGATGAGTGTCAAAAACTTCTCAATAAAATGATTACATAAGAACAGAAACCACAGGACAAATGTTACGTTGAGTTTTACATTTATTATTATTCTTTTTTACATTGCACAATAATATCTATATATACTGTATCTACAGTCTAAATTGTTTGTGGCAGCAGATTAAGTCAGACATCCATGTGAAATTGATTTTAATAAAACTGTACAAATTTTTTTTTATTTTTTTGCCAAACAAAATACTGCAACTCCACAGATGTTCATCATCCCAGAAGACGGATGGATGGACGGAAGTATGGCGAGAGCTCTCCGGCACGATGCTCGACTGCGGGACGCGTTTCTACAGCGCAAAGGGGGAAAAGCGAGAGGTTCTCTGAAGCAAACAGTGACCTTAACAAATATACCAGAGAGAGAGAAAAATAAAATGTATATATATATATATATATATCATCCCCCAGCCCCTCCCTTCACCCCTTGCACTTATACGACTGGCATGACCGGATGAGGGAGGCGAAACGGGAACTTCAGGATTTTTGTTCAACGTGGTGCTAAATACAAATGCCAGAACAGACGATCTCTAAGAGGGATAATACATGGTCGTTTCAAGTTTGTAAACACGTAATATCATGCATCCTTCAATGTGCAATAAGAGACCATTTAGGACGTACAAGTTGCAAACTGAAGCACTTTTAAAGTCGAGGCCACACTTTTTGTAGAAAGAACCCAGCAGAAAGAGGTGATCCTGCTGCAGTAGCAAAGCTTTAAAATCGGATGAGCGACTTGGATACGTACAGGAAAATGGTTTTCTGAATGACGATGAGTTATGAAGAGCCACTGGTTGGACATAGACGTCACTTCCTCCATCTCAAAATTACATACAGGTACTTATTTTAATAGATTGTTGAAATAAAAGTATATATTCATTTATATATATATATATATATTTGTTTTAAAATATAAATATTTTATAGTTTCTTTAATCTGACATGAACAAAATCTGAGAATGAAGAAATCATCATAATCAGCGAATGATATAAATACGCACAAGTTTACGATGTTTTGGTCCTTCAAAAAAAAGAAAAAAAAAAGAAAAAAAGAAAATGGGACATTAAAAATCATAGCAAAATTTTACAGAGTACAAAAAATAGTGCAAAACCCACATATTTTACTCTTCCAAATGGGTTTATCTCAGCAGTATAAAGTGGAGTAGATTAAATCAGCTGTCTTGACAAGTGAAGGGTTTCTTTGAAAACTGCTGCGTAATCCATCGCAGGGTTCAGACATTTCGGTCTTTTCCAGCCGACGGCTCTGGATTTTTCTCTCCGGTGGATCAATCAGTTTGGAAAGAAACTCTTCCAGCTCGCGCTGCTCACCTTTCTGAACAAAAATATTAAAATGAAAGCAGGGCGAGACGGTGAGGAAAGTGTCGTGCTTACACGAGAGAGAGAAAAAAAAGTCAGTCTGCTCTCCTTTGTGTACACAGTAGATTTCGACGAGTGTCAAAATACGATCTTAGTATTCCGGAGGGGAAAAATCCATAAATAAAGACAACTCTGTGAAATAAAGGTAACTCTTTGGTGTCAGAAAACAACATGGCCGCAAGCGTACAGTGTTGCCGAAGCTCGCGCGCTCAGATTCGCGGTCAAACCGTCGCGCTATTTACAACATTTGGCAGCAATTTGAAGTCTTGCTTCTCCTATGTTAGCTTGTAACAGCAGCAGATCCTTGCAGTTTGTGAAAGGAAACAAAAAGATTGAATCTTTTTTTGACAAAACACTCCAGGAAAAATGAATTAAACCTGTAGAGATCTGATGTAATGCACTGCATCAATATGGCGGCCATACTACACATATACCTTCGTATACGCATTTTCACAAACACAAACCTGTACAACGATTAGCAAAAGTATTCATACCCCTTGGAACTTTTTTTTTTACTTTACTATGTTACAAACTTCATTGTCCTCAATGAAAATCTTAAAAAATTGTGGTCTGTCCAACCTCATTTTTTTAAGATACCACTAAATAAAAAGTGCAACCTAATTAGCAAATGGAGTGGAACTGTGTGTAATTTAGGCCTGGAATAAAATATGGCTCACCTGCTAAGAGCAATTGCAAACAAATATCACAAAGACCAAAAAAAAAAAAAAGAGGGGACAGGTCAGGTGAAGAAGCTTCAGTTTTGAACATCTCACAGCAGACTGGAGTCAAAAACATTGCACGTCACCCTAAAAACACCATGGCGGTGGGAGTATCATGCTGTGGGACTTTTCGTATTGAACGGAAGCTGCAACAGAGTTCTGTGGCGAAGAGTGATGACGAGCCAAAGCATACAGTCAAAGGTTTGGATTACAATCTGTTGCTTTGTTAGAACAATCTAGTCAACGTTCGTTGAAGCTCTGTGGCAAAATGTTAAAATCACACACCAAAACAAATCATAGTAAAGACAGGGCTGAAAACCAAAACATACCACAATTTACAAATTTGAATTTATAAACACGAAAACCATCCAAAATACTCCCAAACCTTCACAACTACGCTCTTCTTTGATGAGGAAAAGCTCACAAGGGATGAATACTTTTGCAAGTCACAGTAGCGTACACATAGCTAGAGGTTAGCGTTTACGCTTCATGAGGCAAAGGCAAACAAACAAAAACAAAACAAAAAAGAGAGAGAGAGTGTTTAAAAGAGCAGTTCATAGAGAGACGAGCTGTGGCACTGTGTGGAGCACGTCACTGTGCTCGGTCATGTCTACCAACACAAACAGCATCACCACTTCCGTTGTGCTGTAAGAGAAATACGCTTTTTCTTCCATGTGCATCTAAAAAAACAAAAAAAAAGATAAAAATCATCTTCAGCCACACCAGGATGGAAAAAAAGGGTTGATTTTTTATCTCAGAAAACTTCTAAAAAAACCCCAACATTTATCCTTGTTAAACTACCAACAATCTTTGTTTAGCCTGTCACAAGATCTGACTACAGCACTCGGGGGTTTTCCAGTGTCTCAACTCATTTGTTGGAGAACAATGTACACTCTTCATTGGGGGTAATCATTTTAAGCACTTTATCTTTTAATGCCCAACACACAATCTTCAATGCCAAAACATTTTTCTACCTTAAATAAAAACCAAAGTGACTCAGAAAACATTCTCGCCCGAAAAGCGACTCGGTAGCCGTGAAAATGTCGATGGCAAACTACTGAACTACCAGCCCTTGTTCAGTTAAGAGGCAACAGACATCTGTCTGTCCAATTTATCTACTCTACTACTCTAAGTGCTTCAAGGCCCTTTCTAGATGGAGAAAACAGAGAAAAAGGACAGAAAAACTAAACAGAAGTCCTTCCCAGTCACTCCTGTGGAGCCTCACGTGTTCACTCGATTCGTTTCGAAGGATCAGACTTTTCTCCTCGTTTAAGTTCGCTGTGTTTGGCAGACACAATAAAGGGCTTCGAAAGGAAAAAAAAGGGGGTGGGGGGGTGGGAAAGTGCAGCCAGGCCACCCAGAGTACATTACATTTGCAGAATTGTCCCTCCTCCCTTCCCGTCTTCGCTCGACAAGCAACAGTTGTGGATATACGTCGATCTTCTATCGTTGTCGGGTGAAACGGAGGAAGAGAAGCCAAGGAGCTCGCTTCTCGTCTGTGTTGACTGGAGTGATGGAGAGTGAAGATTATTGTGCTGAGAGAAAGAGCATGATTCTGTTGAGCAGAGCACCCCCAGCCCGCCCGCACGGAAAAAAACAGGGGAAAAAAAAAGAAAAAAAGAGGAGGAACCCCAGTTCCCCGGAGATACTGGTGTGCATGACAGAGTCCAGCGCTCCGCTCGCTGTCATCAGAGCTGGTACCACTTTTTATCTTTGTACTTCACCATCATCTGGGGAGGGAAACAAGAAAAATAACAGATTGATTTCAGAGGGAGAACAAGAAAACAAACCAGGTGAAAACGGAGGCGGTTCCGTACGTTGTGGGCGTGTTTCGAGAAGGACTCTGCGCTGGCCATCATGGCTGCCGTCCTCTCCTCCAGTTCTCCCAGTTTCTGCCCTCTCTCGTCCAGCGCCACCCGGGCGCGGGCGAGGTCGCCCACCACCCCGGACGCCGCGCCCTTCATGCCCTCCATGCTGCCGGGGCCCGGGATGTGCTGGGCCAGGCTACGCGAGGCCTTGCCGGCCGTCGTTTCGCCGAAAAGAAAACGAAAAAAAAAAAAAAAAAAAAAGACTGACGATTTTTTGATTAATAAGATTTTTAAAAAAAAAAAAAAAAAAAAAAAAAAAAAAAAAACGATTTTTTTTTTTAAAAAAAATTTTAAAAAAAAAAAAAAAAAAAAAAAAAAAAAAAAAAGAATCGGCACATTTTGCAGATTTTTCATTCATGCATTTAACATGCAATACTATAAATACATTAAAAGATGAAAATGAGCAAATTTCTTTTTTAATTAAGTAAAACATGTCATTGCCTAAAATGCAGTAGCATAGCTTTCATAGAGCTGAAACTATAACACTGAAGGATCTTTGGGCGACACATTTTTACTGTCAGGTGTTTTCATCCAACATCTATGTATTTGGCACAGATTTGGTTAATTACTGCTGTGAATACATTGTCTTCTTCTCCTTTTTAAGTCTTTATGCTCCAGTTAACGACTAATCCATTACTAGATTAATTGATGATTATTTCAATAATCGATTCATCACGATTAATTTGATTAATCGTTTCAGTCCCAGTTAAAACCATAACAAAAATAAATATAAAGAGTTGATCCTAGCTGATACGTCCCTCTAAGATTAAAAATAGATGTACTCAAAACAAAAACAAAAAAACTGAATTGCCTTATGTGATGTCAGCAGATGCATCGAAACATGGAAGCTTATTTCTGAGAGGGTTAGTTTATCTTCATTAAATAACAACAAAAAAAGCAAAGTGTATAAAAAGCTGACAATCATATGTTCTCTAGACAAACTTTAGTAAAGTGACTTTGTTTGCGCATAAGGTAACGTCTTGTTAGCAGCTTTAAGCAGCGAGCCAACGCTCACTGGTCTATTGAGCAATCAAAGGGCAGTGAAAGCATCACTGATGGGAAAACTGCTGAGAACGAAGTGGAGGTATTATGTAAATGTGATGTAGAAGGTTAGAGCGGCCTTATGTAACGCCGAAGGACGCTGCGCACTCACAGAGGTCTTCCCTGTCCAGAGACTGAGCTCCTCCGCCAAAAAGGCCTTTGAAAAAGCCTCTGTTCGGAGCCTCCGGCGTCTCCACGGGGGTAAATAACTCGCTGAGCATTTCCTGAGGACGACAAAAGCATCAGCACGTCCGTTTCAATATATTCTCCCTCAGGATGTTCGGTCCAAACGTCAGCTTTAAAAACAAAAACACAACCCAGGATCTGAAATAATGCAATTCCTTACCAAAACGTCAATACTCCCTTCAATAGCTAACAAATTAACTTTACGATTTTCACTGAGGTTTTACGTGACAGACGAACACAAAGTGGAGCATATTTGTGAAATGGAAGAAAAAAGAAAACAAATTTCTACCAAAAAGGGTATTTATATTTAGCCATCAGTACAAAAAATAAAATCCAGCGCAATTATTGGCCATCAGAATTCATTTCAGGTTTCCTTTTGAAGCCTCCCCACAGCATGATACCACCACCTCTGTGTGAACTTTATACTTTATAATAAAATCACTCAAGTAAAATGTAAGCAGAGTAAAAATACTTCTAAAAGTAAATTCTTTCCAAAAAGTTTCTTGAATAAATGTAACTAGTTGCTATCCACCTCTGCACACAGGCAGACATTTTTATTTTCTACAAAGCAGGTGACCTCTGATTGCTCTGGATTTTATTTCAGGTGTTAAAATAAAGGGAGCCGAATGCAAAAATGACCCACACTTTTATATAGAAAACTATGCATCATTTTTCACTAATTATGCCACGTTAAACAGCATTAATACGATTTTAAAGGAAAAGGACTTTCTGATCTCACTCTTCCCCCACAGCATGATGCTGTCACCCCTACAGTGAAGACGGTGCGTTCAGGATGCTTTCTGCTCCTCAGCACATAGGCAGACATTTTTATTTTCTACAAAGCAGGTGACCTCTGATTGCTCTGGAATTTATTTTAGGTGTTAAAATAAATCTAATCAATCTGTAGGCAGATTGATTTCTGCCTACAGAAATCAATCAGTTGTTTGTCAAAAATTGCAATCCTATGAGCTGATTTCCTCGCTGCCTGACCTGAAGGTTGTCGCACGTCTCCTGGCTGTAGGTGATCCTCTGGATCTCGGTGGGGGAGGTCAGGTACAGAGCCTGGCCCAAGTTAGAGAAGCAAAACGTTCTGGCTATCCGCATATCTGTCAGCGGCAAGTAGTTGATGTCCAGCAGAGGCCGCAGACTGGGCAAGCTGCAACCAGCAGACGGAAAGATGTCAGAGGGACGTGGTGCTTTTACAAGTTCTACAAACGACTTCATTAGTGTTCAGATACCACATATCAACACTTTTGGCAGGAAATTTAAAGAGAGGTGAGGCGTTTTGATCAGAGGTATCGAAACTGCAGAGTACCAGCGCATACCTCAGGGACATAATGTGGCCGTTGGCACAGAAACAGGCAATGCAGTAGGTCCCGGCCATCTGCACCACGTCTGCGCGCAGCACAAATGAGGTCTCGGTGATGTTGTGTTTGTAGATGATGGTTTGGGACGTCATGGCCACCACCTTGGCCTGCTTCTCCGAACACAGCACGGCAAACTGGGAGTCCTGGCCTTCCTGCGAGGAGGGAGGCGTGGCCGGCCTGCGCCTCCGGACCTTCTCTTTCTCTTCGTCTGAGGCGTTGGGGTCGTACCACGCTTCGCAGGAAGGGGGCAGCAGAGTTCCAGCAGCATCCAGCAGCGCCATGGTCAGGATGCCTCCTTTGAGTTGGACCAAGGTGCCTGGAAATGCGAGTTTGGATTATAAAACAACAAAACACAGCATTACAAGAGAGGAATTAGGGTTTCTGCAGGTTTCAGCAGCTCAAATTTAAGATGTTTTAAGGCCTTTAAGAGTAAAATGTAAGACCTATAATCCAAAATGTACAAAAGAAAATTATAAATGTTATAGTTTCTATAAGTTATAGATTATAGCTCTTATCCTACTCTCACTTTAGTTGAAGATAATTTGTCATCATAGCTGCTATCTGTGGCTCTCATTTTGTTCCCTCCAAATATATTTTCCTCCACTCTAACAACTTTGTTGAAGTCAAATTCTTCAGTAAGTGAGACTGGTCTTTCTGTTTGACCACTGTGTTTAAAATCCACTAAATCTTCGACCTCAGAGTTGGTGTCGCAGAAAATGCTGCTCTGGGATCAGTGCTGGCAGCCGCAGCGCAGATCGTTTTCCGGGGAGCGTTAGCCATGCCAGGGGATCAAAACGGTGACATTTCTAGGGTCTGTTTGTGGCTCTGGGGAGCAGCTTTGTGCTGCTCACAGTACATATGGCTCTCTGCAGTCCTAACCCTCATAGTGCCAAGATTTTTTACACTGAATTTATGTGGCATCTTACGGGTTGGCAAAAAAAGTGAGCCAGTGGCAAAGATGAACATCTAGCTAGCCAGTAGAATATAAAATAACATAGTATATATGTAAATATAAAACTACTGAGGAACAAATAATACACCCAGGCTAGCTCTCTAAAAATAAATAATAATTTCAGACATTTTAAAGCCTTAATTTTAGACACATGAATTTAGGACTTTTTCTGTTATTTATTTGTAGAAATGTTTGGGAATGATGAGATCTTTACGCTTCACAAACGCACACCAACTTTACCTTACCCAGATCTAATCGCTTAAAATCCCATTTGATCTAGGGCTGGAACCAACAATTATATTAGTTATTGATTAACTAATCTGATAATTAACCAATTAATCATATGGAAAAATTGTCACATTTAGCTAATTTTCATTTAGGCCTTTTTTTTTATATAATATTGACATTTATTTAAAGATGCAAATAAACCAATAAATCAATTCCTTTTTTGAACATTATATTGCTTATAATGGAATAACAAAGTGAACAAATAAACACTTGATCACTTGTAGCACAGGATGCATCTGCAGCTAAAAAATACTTTAACCTCAACATGTCAGATAGCAAAAGGTGCTTAACAGGAGATTTATTTCACAGTAATTTTGACTGGGTGAAGCTTTAAAGGATGACATTTAAAGAGATTTTGGTAGGCCATATTTACAGACAGGCTTTTTTTTTATCTTAAATGAAAAATGTATATATATTTTCTGTATAACTTCAGTTCAATTACTGCTCTGGATATATTGTTCCTTCAGCAAATGGCTTTTTGTTGAGTCTGTATACTCCAGTTAGCGATTAATCAATTACTAATTTAATTTACAATGATTTTAAGAACTGATTAATCACTATTAACCCGATTAATCGTTTCAGCTCTAATTGAAACATATTAAGATATGAGGCTTTTTCTTGCTCAAGAGGTATGAATACTTTTGAGTGACGCCCCATGTTGGGTTTCTCACCACAGGAGGCAAAGCTGAGCGTCTGCTGAGGCTTCTGGTCGCCGCCCGGCTGCAGGCCGAGGGCCACCATCATCACGGAGCCCTGCGTGGTCCCCACCAGCAGACAGGGACTGGCCAGGCTGTCCGACTTCCTGGGGAAACTCTCGCAGAAGTAAAAGGAGGAGATGGCCTCTCGAGACTCTCTGTCTATGCTGGTTACGCTTGAGCTACGCGAGCGGGTGAATGCGTTATCCTTCCCATCTAGACGGCAGGTTTGCAGATGAACAAAAAAAGAAAAACCAAACGGAGACAAAATCAGGAAGTGATTCAAGTTAGACAGCAAGAGAAAGCTGGTTCACATGTTACCAAGCAAGAAGGAAACCAGGTTAGATGTTCGGTAAAAACACACCTCCCGACTCATTTATAAATTACCAGGCAGAAAACACACAGCAAACCCTTTGTTAAGGACAGACCAGAGGGCTTTTGGACATTGAGATGCGTTTCTTTTGTCCCAATTTGCTTATGCTGGTTTAAAATCCGACAATCTCAATGTGAAAAGCTTCAACCGAAGCACATGTTTGATCATCTTCTTAAAAAAAAAAAAAAGTTACTGAGGGGGATGTCCACAGAAAAACCAAGCGAGGGGGAAAGGTAATACCCTTCACCCGAGTTCTTCTCGAGGGAGAGACTGGAAACAGGAAAAGCAAGATTCTGGAAAAGCCACGTGCGCTCAAGCGACATGAACTTTCTCGAAAAGAAACAGGACACGATCACCGTGAGAGGATTAGTGTCACGTGTTATCCATTTTCACAATGAAAAGCCCTCGTTTGTGGGGATTAGTACAAGTTATCCCACTCCAGCCGAAGTCCGGCAGCGACCGGTCCACTCACATCGTTGCGGGTCTGACTTAGTTCTATGCACATTCAACTTCAGGGTCATCCTGGCCACCAGCTTGCCATTTTTCATACTATCAAAGGGCCGTTTACACAACCGAGGGGACCAGCGGTGGGAGCGATCCTCTGCGTCCGGGGCAGACACACACAGGGTTCATCTCAAGTTACGGTGCAAAACACAGCAGCACTTTTAAAGTCACACAAACACTCTGCAATACTCTCAGACATATACATATTTTTACATCTTTAAAGTTAATATAAAACAAAAGAATTATAATTCCTGTTAAAATAAGGGGGGGAAAAGAAGTTAAAACAGCAAAATTGTTCAGTTCATTTGTTGGCTTACCCAGATCTAGCTTTTGCTCACCAGACGAGCTAATTTTCCGCGACATCTTGGCTGTAAAAAAGGAGAAACAAATACCCCTATTTTTTAAAAGGAGAGACTTTTGTGCACCTGCTCAGATAAATCACAGCGATCAGGAATTAGAGGCACTTGTCCAACAGTTACAGCATCAAACATTCAGGAAAACAATCATTTGGTACAAACTGTAGGACAACTGTTGAGACTCGGTTCTCCAAGAGGCGCTTGTGGACCCGTCAGCTTTCTCACATTGCACAGCCGCAAAATTTAAAATTTTCAAACTGGGATTGTATGAAACCAACATAAAATGGTGCGTAATTGATGGAAGAAAAAGGAGCTAAAAATCTGAAAAGTGCGGCAACAATAGGTCAGCTTTTTTCAGATTTGCGATGTGAACAAATAACTAAGTACTATCTTGTTGACAGAGGGATCTCTGCAGCTCCTCCAGAGTCACCGTGCTGAGGCGGGTTTTCATGAGAGGAACTGAACCGAGAAACGTTCACAGGTTGCAACTAACTAAATTTGTTGGTAGATGAATCGTCCAAGAAGTTATTGCAATAAACGATAATATTATTGCTTTGAGATCATATGATAGTCATGGCTTAATAATGCAAGAACGCATTGTGTAAGATTTATAAACTTTAAGGTCTAATGAAGATTTAACAGGAACTGGAAGACATTTTAAATAACCAAATTAAATAAAAAATTAAGGTAACATTATTTCAAGAGGTGTGCATAAGATTGACATGACACTGTAATAAACATGCCATAACACCTGTTATGAACATGAAGGAGTCTCTATGAATGTTTACAACTGTTGTCATGAAGTAAATATGCTTTTAATGCAAAGTTGACATTTTTAATTTACTTTTCATGCAAGTTTTAGAGGAATTTTGCATTAAAAGTGTAATTTACTGAATAATGCAAAGTTTACACTCTTAATAGACTTTTAATGCAGCTTTTAGAACACCTTCGCATTAAAAGTGTCCTTATTTACCGAATGACACTTCATGACAACAGTCATAAACATTCATAAAGACTCCTTCATGTTCATAACAGACATTATGTCATGTTTATGACAGTCTTATGTCAGTATTATACACACCTCTTCAAAGAAAGCGTTACCAAAATTTATTTATAAAGTCTCTTTAACAAAATTGTTCTTCAAAAAAAGGGACGATGTAGGGCCGAGTTTATGGTAGAAAGAGATGGATAAAAGAGAAAAACAACAAATCATGCAAATGGAAATTATTGCGTTTGCTTTAATTTATTGTGCGATTAATTGATGTATCACTTATTGTGACAGGCCTAGGTGCGATCTCGTTTTACAATCTTCTTCTTCGCATGTGGACTCAATTTGCTACCAGGTGACGTCTGAAGGCGCACGGCTGCAAAAAGACGCCACAATGTTTAGATTTCTTTTGAAAATAACATTTGTAAAACCATTTTGTTAACTTCCTAAATCACAATTATGCACCGCAGCAGGTTGGTTTTTCATGAAGCCCAAATACGTTTTTATCCTAAAACTTATCCTAAAAGTGCGTACAGCTTATGCCAAATTGTCTTGATTGTAACAAGACTCTGAATATCAACCAAAAATGTTTTTATATTAAAAAAAAAAGTAACTGATTTTTTTTTTCTGCTACCAGGAGTGTTGCCATTCCCAAACATGAATCCCCCAAAAGTTGCCTTAGTCCACAACCACCCTCAGAACCGCCGTCAGAATGCAGACGAAGCAGAAAAGCATCGCAAAGGAGCCGGCACTGTCAAATGAAGCAAGAAGCAGTTGAGAAATAAGACAATTATAATTCACTGAACATTGTTATGCACAGAGAGTAGGTGAAAAGGGAAAAAAAAAAAGAAAAAAAAGAAATGAGCGGATAGCCAAAAGATCACACTGAATCGAAACCCTGGAAAGGGAAAGAAATACAGCGAGCGTCGACGATCGAAGAGAACTCAAAATCCAAGTGGTTAGTGACACAAATATCGAGGCAGATTTTCTACGGCTTTCTTTCGGGGACGGGAAGTAAAAAGCGTCAGATATCACATCCCCAAGCAATAATCTGTAGAGCGTGAAGAGAATTTGAATAGGAAATCTGAAAGAAAGGCTGAAATCTGAAAGGCACCCTGTCATGCAATCAATAGAAGCAACAGGATTATTTTTTTGTGATCAGCAAAAAACAAACAAAAAAAAGAAAAATCCACGTCTCCACTGAAAATCTGTCTTTCATTGCCACGTTAGGCACAGACCGGCAGAGGGTCAAGGCAAAGTTTGGTTAGAGCGCCGTCATTCATGGAGAGAGAAACGGTGAGTGAAGGAAGAATGCACGTGAAAGATACAGTACCAAAGTCATTGGCAACCGTCTTGGAAAAGCGTCTGCTTTTTAACTTCACTGGAAATGAGGTTTTGGGGGTAGGGGGTTTGGGAAAAAGGACAAATCAGACGTCTTCAGCTATTTATGATTTGCTGGAGTGAAGAGGGCGCATGCACTGAAAGATACGGTACCCTTCTCTATGAAGTTCTGTTTTCGTTCATCGTCTGAATTGCAGGGTGAGGTAGATCCTGGGTGATAGATGGGAGCATTTGGGGAAAAATGCTTCTTTAAAAAAAAAAAAAAAACTTTTCGTTTTTTTTTTTTTTTTTTTTTTTTAGCTAAGTGGCTTACCTGACGTGGGTGATTTGCATCGGTCCTCTGAGTTGTTAGACCCGTCGTTGGAGTCGCAAAATCCTGCAGAAATAATGATTGGGAAAAAAAAATATTAGCCCAATTTACTCCTTAGAAATGCCCAAACAATCCTACGTCTGATAGGAGGGGTCAACTATTAGAAAAGTTGCAGGGATGGCAACTAGTACATTACACCAAATATGGACCAAATGCTAATAATTTAACCAGGTCGGTATTGTTTCTCTACTAACACTGAAAGCCAGGTTTAAAGATACACAGCCTGATTTTGGTTAAATGACCTTTAAGCCTAAGAAAACTCCTCCCCCCTCATTTCACTGCTGAGAACTCAAATCATGAGTTTTGGAGATCTGAAGCGGCAGCTCTGAATCAAAACCAGGGAGTGTATCTTAACAAGGGAGAGGGAAAGCTTCCAAGAGCAAAACAATCGTGTGGGAAGGGGATAAAAAATAAAAAAATAAAAAAAAATCTGACACAATGGGACTTACGGAAGTGAGAGGAGCGCAGTTTTTTCACAGACTGAGAATACAAGTTAGAAAGTCTGGACATGTGAGACGAAGCAGTTGGAATGTCTTTCTCAAAAATCACACAAAGAGACCAACAAAAACATTGAAAACCATTGAGACAGAACAAAAAAAATGAGTGAAAATTATAAGTGTAAATTAAAAAAAAATAGCACAGATTCTTTGTGGCCTGCTGCTGAATTCATCTCTGAATAGAATAAAAAGGATGCACTGGTATCAGATTGAACTACTACAATAGTAAGTAGCTTTTTACTGTTATAACTGTAACTAGCTAAATATTTGAGATGCGATAGCTCTACACACACACACACACACACACAGAAAACAAATATCACTGTCACATTGTTTAAAGAAACAATATTGCACACACAGGATCGGTGTCAGAAAGGTTTTCATCCACATGAACCCACACAACTACTGAGCGTCGTTTTAAACATGCCAAACCTATAGGGGGCAGTGTAGCGCAAAGCTAAAACCTATGTAAGCCAATCAGATTGCTTCAAAACAGTCACGACTTCCAGTTAGGAGTTAAACATGGAGCCAGGAGGTTCTTATTTGGAGAAAGGTATATTGGCTGAACTCCTTTTAAATAGTGTGTTAGAACATGAAGTTAATAACTGTGAATCACATCAAAGCAAGCATGTGAATATGTTGGTGCATTATTTGTCGCAGGCTGTAAGTTCACTGGACCCTAAATCTCCGTTTTCCCCCCCAAATACAGTTTTTTCAAAATCTTCGCTTTGGTCAGAGTTTCTCCAAATAATCATTTGTAGTTATATAAAACAGAGTTTTGATGTGGATGAAAGGCCAAAACGCATAAAAATCTCTTTGTTTTCCCTGATATCTGGCTATAGGTGGACAAGGCCTAAGAAAAAAATCAGGTGGTGACTGAACTGGTGTTTTTTTTTTTTCAGCACACATGAACACTACAAGGTTGCAGTAACAAAAAGCCTCTTTGGTGTGAAAGTTTAAACAGAGCAAAAACAAAAAAATTTTTTTAATGCATTTTAAATTCAGCTATTTAAAATGAAACTGTATCTTGAGCCATGTGTGAGAGTTTGATTTTCACCAGATAACATGAAGGCTTAATGGAGAGCAGTCGCTCTGTTTGGCAACAGAAATCTGTATCTGCTCCTCCATGCTACCGCGTTTGGAATTAGGTTTGTTTTTTTATTCCAAGAAAAAAAAATACAATCTTGAATGTAGGCAGACATCAAGATTTTTAACAGGGACGTAAGAAAAGCTGACGTAACATTTTTATCACATAAAGGAATCAAAAGGTAATTTTGGTTATGATGCAGCGTTACTGACATGCACCCGCTCTGCTGTCTTTGGACTGTCCTACTCAACAGATGGAGAACCTGTAAGTGATGCCCCCTGTTGAGTGAGAGAAGCTACTGCAGGGGGCCGTGCTCACGGTGTGAAGTCAGGGCAGCTGCCAACCATCAGCTCCGTCCGTTCAACTCCACCTCAAGCCGCCTGATCAAGTCTGGCTTTACAGAGAGACATCAGGGCCGCTGATCTGGGAGCGGCTGTGCTGCGGTACTTAGCGATGCGCACAGAGCGGGAGAGAAACGAGACAGAGGTGTTAACCGGTGGGAGCGCTGCCTCACCTCCAGAAGGCTGGCGTGGTTTCCGCGGGGAGCGGGGCTGCCTCTGGCAGGGGTCCGACGGGCTGTACAGCTCCGAGGTGCCCAGGTTGAGCAGCAGGGTCTTCTGGACGTAGTCCACCACCGCCAGGCCGTTGCTGTTCCCAAACACCACGCTGAGAGGCGGAGAGAAGCAGAGGACCGGGGGGTCAGGCAAGCCTCCAACCTCTCCCATTTTGTCATCTCATCGACTTCAGTGGATTTTAAGGCGTAAGTTTATTTATAACACATCTCAGCAGCAAGGCAGTTCTGTGTTTTACGTCTGAAAATCGTCACCAATTATGAAACAAGCAATAAACATTTTGTCAAATCCCATAATCAAAATAATTGGGCAAAAACGCTTCAAACACGTGGTTTAATGTTCCACTTACTGCTAAACAAACACTAAACCGCGACGTTTTCTTAGTTTCAGATGAATTGATGCGATCCTACATTTCATAAGACAGAAACTTTTCAAACTACTTTAAATAATTAACTGAACTCACTGTACTGTTTGGTAACTGGGACACCATCGTTTTTTGTAAAGTACCTCAAGATGTACTTAGGTGTGCATGGCAGTTTAATTTCAACACAGATGAAGACGACTTCAGTGGTTTTGGTGCGCAGGAGGAAAATGAAGATGACGATCAATGACTTCTTTTTTTAAGCAGCCATGTTAAAAGGAACTGTTTGGAAAAAGCATTTACAGTATGCATTTGTATATTACTGGTACCTATTTCATTAAAAGTGAAAAAATATATACATTTACATCTTTCTGTGAATAGGTATGTTACAACATGGACACCTGCGGCTTACAGATAAGCGTGACCTACATATGTGTAACTTTTTTTGTTAAGTTAGTGGGTGTGGCTTATTTTACACTGGTTCCCTGTAGCTCAGAGAATAAGACAGTAATACTGTAGTTAGTTTATAAATTGCTGAACGGCTTAGAGCTACAATACACTAAAGATCTGCTGCTGTATCAACCTTCCAGACCTCTCAGGTCTTCTGGTTCTGTTCCGTATTTTATTCAGAATACATCCCATATTTGAGCAGGAAGTACACAGGAACTGTGTGGAGACGTGATGTGTGAACACTCACAGGCCGAGGGAGGAGTTGACTGCCAGGCTGGTGATCTGCTGAGGCGGCTCCCCGCTCACCCACACCAGCTGGACCACCAGCTCCACCTGGTAGCCCGGAGACTGCTTCAGCGGGGAGCTCCGCACCCTGCATCAAACACACAGCGGGATGAGACAGCAGACTGCACTTTACACCACCATGAATTATCCTTCCTCCTCTTCTCCCCCGCAGGGTTAGGCCACACTCACGACTAAATCTCCTCATTCCCCCTTTCGGTCTTTTGCTGCCGAGGCATTTTTACTATTTCTAACATTTCTTTACAGACGGGATCATTTCACCGCTGACCTCCAGAGGGAGTCATCTGATGACTGCATCGCCTTTTATGAGTTTGTTGGCGCCTTTTTTTTTTTTTTAAAGCAGCAAAGACATTAACCATGTAGCAAAAAAAAAAAAAAAACGTGCGTACTGAAGGCATGGTATGTTGTCTCTGGCTCCTTCGGAGGAGTTGACGCCTGCAGTGAGCTGGTTCGGGGGCTCGGCCTCCTGAGGGCTGGAGGGAGCTGCGGGGGTCGGCAGGGTGGGGGTCTGCTCTCCCCCCGGATCCGGGGAGTCGACCTCGCTGAACTCGCACTGCAACCGAACCTCCAGCAGCTGAACGCGAGACGGAAGAGGAGAGCTTGTGTCAAAAACATCCTCTCTTATTTGCAGGATTACAGAAGATGATTTTCATAAACCGCAAGAAAATTAAAACAAACACACAAATTAAAAGTAACGTCAGGTATCAGGGATGTAAGTCATCGATCGACTGACAGCCATTTTCTTGAAAACCCAAATTTCCTCTTGCATGAATAAGGCCGACTGTCTTTCTACGACATACAGGCTAAAATTTTCATGCTGCATATAAAAGAAAAAATCTTTAGATTTTAACAGTATTTTGTGTCGACTCTGTTACGTAGAGACTGAATAAACAGAAAATGTCTATTAAACTTAGACATATTAACAATCCATAATAAATCAGGAACCTCTAAGATTGCCAATGAGAAAAATAAAATATAAAAAGAATGAAATATGACAAACACGAACAGAGAGATGTTCATACAGAAGTACCGTCTGTGGTTTCTCTTGAAGGAATGTTAAAACTTTGCTTCATGTAGTTCAAAAATCAACCGTTCTTATTGGCATCATGTTTTTCTATCATGTTGCAATTTTTTTCTGTTACGCTCTCCACCTTCCCATCACATCCTTGCCTTCGTAGAAGATAAACAATTGTTCATATTTCGAAATAGAACCACATAAAGTCCATTTTTTATCCCACACCAGACTGTTTCTCTTTCTGGTATGGCCCCGCCATCTTTGTTTCTGTATCAACTGGCTCCGCTTAAGGATGACCAGCAGCTCCCTCTGCTGGATGGCAGCCAAACTGGCAGACATCATCAGTTAATCAATGGGAACTAATTTTAATTTTTTAAAAAACAATTAAAATCGACAGTTAATCATAGGTTTAGTAATTATTTGCATCCCAAGTATCTATAAAATCTGAGCATCCTCAGTACAGGAGCCACTGCAAGCCAGAAATGGAAAGTAGTGATAAAAGGATTGGTTCTCATGCATCTACCTGAACAACTTCAGTGGTGACTTCCTGTTTGCTGAACCTGTAGATGATGACGTGAGCAGAAACTCCGGCCACGCACAGCATCCTGCTCTCCGGACACCAGAACAAGGTCTGGATGGCAAACGGGTCTTCGTCCACGATGTCGGTGCTCGGCTTCTCCTCCTTACCCCGGGCCCTCTCGAACACCTTGGCAGTCTTCAGCTTATACAGCACTTGAAGCATTACTTTGAAAACAGAGAGAGAGGAATACAGCTAACTACCAGCAGTTTCAGAAAAAGAAACATGAAGTTAATGACGCACTTTAGAAGAACCAGAACAAAGCCTCAATCTGACCATTTCTGGTGACGTTTTGTTACTCAGTACATTTAAAAACAAAAAAACTGGCTTTTCCATGAAATCTAACATGTTTGTTCTACTCAGACTCTGGAATATTTAAGTCTGAAGTTGGGAACAAACTTTCCCACAAAATCTCCGGTTTCAAACCCTGATTCAAATGGATTCTCAGAGATCTTGTTTCCTCTTGTTATGTTGCAGTTCAATTTTGAAGGTGTGTCACTTACAAAAGAATGCGCGTGTGTGTGTGTGGGGGGGGTGACAAACCTCCAAGACACTATTTTTCACCGCAATGATTGACAGTGAGTGAAGCCACAGCACTTAGGTTGGACTCCCCCCCCCTACTTGTCTATCCACCGCAGTCTACTTTTTCCCTTTCAGCTTTTGCAAAGTCAAAACACGCTTCGTGTGCCAGACTTAAAGCTGGGTCTTTATAACTCGTTGGAACGGTGGGAAAGTTTTTACCGGTGATTTCTTAAAAGAGCGTGTGAATATTTTCACATCTTGCATTTTTGGTTAAAAATAAAACTAAAATAAAGCAAAAACAGCATTAAATGACAACCTTTGATTTGACTAGCCATTTGTTTCAGCTATATTTGTGAATTGAAATCTAGTAACAGGTGTTCAGTTTTTTGTTTGTTTTTTTGACTATGTGTGTATGACAAATCAGAAAAAAAACACTTACACGCAGAAGCATCCCAAAATTTGATTGACCCATCAGCATGCCTGTTTTTGAAGAGAACCAGGGAAAAAATGGTCACGCTATGTAAGTTGCAACTCCAGAAATGAAAGGCAAACACTGACAGATTGTTTAATTTGGTCAATAATTACAGACCCTGTGATGATAATCTCTGGGTAAGTCTGTGTGCCTTGGCCCCAGTTTCCACCACTAATGGGCCATTCCTGTAAAAAGGAGAAAACTGATTAAATTATGATCGTTACCCGTCTGACTCAGGCCAAATTATTTACTGTATCTGCCACAAGATTTCCCTCTCTTGCCGCCTTCCCGTTAGACACCGTGTCTCCGAACCCAAACGCTACAACGGGAGAGACAATTTCAGGTCCGTTTAACAAAGAGGAGTGAATCACCTTCTTGCTGTAGCCTTGTCGTTTTTGCCGGCTGCCGACAGAGTAAAGTGCAGGGATGAGTTCAGAGGGGCAGTCGGCAAAATACTCGCAACACGTCACCGGCGACTCGTGGATGGAGAGAGGGTAAGGGCTCTCGAATATCGGATACCTGTCACGATAAACAAAAGCTGTTGACGTGTGAAAATAACTTAAGGAAAATATTACATGTTTCAAGGTAGTTTAAGAGTTTGCGTGATCTAATGCTGCTTGGGTTTGTTGATAATTAAACTTTGTCAAAGATGCCAATAATGACTTCTATATTTGATCCCTGCTCTTTTTTTTTTTTTTTAAACACAACTGTAACTTATAAGTATCTTTAAATGAGAAAGTTAGAGATGCACCAATCAAAGTTTTCTGACAGATGTTGAAATTTGCTTGATCTTATTTTAAATGTTAAATCTTCTATTTCTGATTTCTCTTAAAACCTTGACAATTTGTGTCGCTGTGTGAGAGCAGTTGCTGTAGAACAGCAGATTAGGAATATTTAAAAAAAAAATGACTGAGCACCTACTAAACTGGCTTTAGCGTCTTAGCAATTAGCAGGGTTAGCATTACTAAGGCAGCAATTTTTTGTGTGTATTACAGAGAGAATTATTCAATTGCTTAACTGCATATAAAATGTACAAAGAGCTGCCAACATTACCAAATCTGCAATTTTCAATGACAGGCAAAGGTTAAAAGTTAAAAATGTCAGAACAAATTTGCTCTTAGCTACTCAAAACCTTGCTCTCTCTCACTCTTTCGCAGCCTTAACGTGTCATAGTAAAGAAATGTAACTTTGAATACATACTTCTGACATAATTAATACCTTACTGATTTTAAAAATATCTATACTAATTTCAAGTTTTCTTCAACCAGTGACGGCTTCCACACAGAAGGTTATTGTTGCTATGGCAGCCAAACCTTAACAAAAAACAAGCCTTGTTGGAAAAAGACTATATTTTTTATTTTAAAACCGATCACTGGTCAAGGATTAGCGATTCCCATTGTCCCCTGTGCAGCTCCAGACATTACAGGTGTGATTCCACAGCAGAAACATTTTCGTCATTTTTACACCCTTGCATTATTACATGACTGGGTTTCCGTTGATTTTACCAACTAAAAACAGATTACCAGGGTAGAAATTTATCGCAGAACAATGTCTCTGTAGTGATGTAGTTATTTTCCTTATGGCAAAAACGTTTGGACATCTTGTTGAGGCAAAAACTATTTGTTGAACTTATTCAACAGTACACATAAGTCATTAGTTACAGTCAAAAGCTCATAATGATACTTGAAACTTGCCTTTTGTGTTCTTATATCAAACCATGCAGAGAGAAATCAAACACATTCCTAGAATACAACTCTTTTTTTTTTTTTTTTTACATTTAAAGGCGGTAAATAATTACCCAATTTGTCCAAGATCTATTACAACTAAATCCTTCTCGAGGAGGACCACCACAGCGTAAGGCTCCTGAAAGTCTGGCAAGAATGAAATGAGAGCAAAATATGAACATAAATGATTGAAGTTGTGTGACTTTTAATGGAAATGAAGCAAGTCTGCTGCAGACAGCTTTCACAACTCACCATTTGGATATGGAGTTTCGCAGAGCGTTAGGAAATCTACAATGGGATAGTCCATCTCCAGGACGGTAGTGCTCTTCCCGTGCATCACGGTCAAACAGGCTCTCCTCCCCACTGTGTCGTACGACAGCCCTCCGGACAGAACCATGAACGGGTCACTGGTAACAGCAAAAACACACAAAGAACGTTACGGCTCGCTCAGTTACAGTAGCACTGTTGTAAATATTAAAAGGACCAGGTCGTGTCAGTGGTAAATGGGTGAGGAGGGACAAAATTTACTGTTACACCTTCTCCTGAGAGTATCTGGCCCCCTTTTTCAGGAGAATCCTACTTTTTAATCATAACAACTAATTAATCCCTGTCCTCAAATACCTGAGGAAAAAAGTGAGATAACTAGATCACTTTCAGTGAGGATGTTCGTTTTCTTTTTTTTTATTATTTTTTTTACTTTTTGACCTTGACATAGCAAAGCGTCCATTTCCTCTTTATAGCGTTTTTGCATGCTTGACCAACTTAAGCTCAAGACTTTTAAAGACCTTTTTTAAGGCCATTATGAGTGAAATTTAAGACCTGCAACATGATAAAAAACACAAAAGAAAATCACAAATAAATAAATTGAATGGATTGGGAACAGAAGTGAGCCAGTGGCTAAGATGAACATCATCCAGCCAACTGGAGACAAGTTCGCACACACCCATGATGGATGTACACAAACAAAATAAGCTAACTAGCTAGCAAGCAAGGGTATATTAGCAGCTAGTTACCGGTAGCCACAACAACACTGAGTCACAAAACATAGTGAGGATGTCTGTGCAGAACTCAAAGTTTAGCAGTTCCCTTGAGAAAAAAGAAAACTACATAGAATATACAAGATTAAAACGTTAAATGATTAAATTTAAGACCTGTCATTAATGTATTTAAGACCAACTTATTTTTTTAATGAATTTAAGACATGTAAAGGCCTTAATTTCAGATATGTGAATTAGACATTTTAAGGCGTTAATGTCAGATACACGTTTTTAAAGATATTTTAAGGCCTTAATTTCAGATACATGATTTTAAGACATTTCAAGGCCTTATTTTCAGGTGGATGAATTTAAGACTTTTTCAGAATTCTTGGACTTTCTGCTTTACTAAACCACTTCTCCAATAAAAGAGATCACAACATGACTACCATGAAGCATGTGACAACCAATCATAAGGAAACATCATTCATTACATAATCAAAACAACCTCTGAGAGCACCAACGCTGACGATAGGCACCTTTCCAGCTTTCCATCTACAATAAGGACGCCGTCATCCAAACTGATGTGTTTGGTTTATGCAGAACAACAGGAAAGGCGCCTCTGAACACAGGATATGGATCCAGGCGCGAGCAGACACAGGAAGGGTGGGAGCTTTCTGCCATCACACTTACCCAGCTCTTGTAGTTTTGTACTCCACTTTTAGGATAGGCTTGCACGGCTCTGGCTTTTTTCCATCCTTAGGCTGTTTTCCTGTTAGAAGCCAGGAGGAGCAGTTTCAGAACTTTAAAGAATCGACGCCCTCAACACTCAACATGCCTCGCTGCACGTAAAAACATGTCTGTGTGTGTGTGTGCTTGCGTGCGTGTGTGTGTGCGCGACAGCTCCTACCATGTGGCGTGATGATCTGGGCAGGCTTGGCCGGGGCGCGTATATTCCACGTGGTCAGACTGCCATCGGAGTGGCTGCAGACAAACTGTTTCCCCTCGTGGTGCCAAGCAACCGAGTGGATCGCCTGAGAGACACAGAGGCGCAACGTTAAGATGTGTAACATTGTGCTCCACCAAATGGAAAGTCAGAATTAGGTTCTCTATAGGCGTTTGTTGCATTTTTATAAGTAGTGGTTGGCATCTTCTTGCATGCAGTTCATTGCAAAAGTAAGCAGACTCCCAGATTTCCTACATTTCATAAGACTACATCCACAAAAAGTGGCTTTAGAGGAACACAAAAAGTTCATGATTTTTTTTAATCATATTAATAAAATCAGAAAACTGATGTTCAAAACTATTTGTCTCAGTGATAAAATCTAGAAAATAATGTCTTCATGATGATTTTCACTAATGCTCTCTAACATCTGGATTTAGACTGAAATTAAATTACTTAAGAGGTAAACTCTTACTTAATCAGGAAATTGGTTGAACTAGATTTCACTTAGGGGCGTCACAGTAAAGGGGGCTAAAAATAAATTCACGGCACATTGGTAAAAACATGAACACTTGTACCAAAAACCTGACAGTCTAGTATGTTTTCCCTTTCCCGCCACAATTACAGACGTCTTTGTGCTGGTTTATTACACAAAATGTATTAAAATACATCGAGGTTTGTCGAAGTTATGAGACAAAATATTGACAAACTTCAAGGAGTGTTGATGTAAAAGCCTGTTGGTCCTTACAAAGGGAGGTAATCAGTTCCTGAGCCGTTTGCTCAATGATTTCCAATCTTGTTTTATTTTCCCTTCGTCATTCCACTGACATGCAGCTCTGTCAGGTTTTATGTCTCAAACTATTTGGGAGCTGTCATTCAGACGGAAACGAAACAAGTCCAAACACGCCGGACCGAACCGGTTCGCTCACAAGAACTGAGCGAAAGTGAAAGGAGACGCCTCACCTCGTCATAATTGTAGCGGTAGTCAGCTTTCTTGGACTTCAAATCCCACAACACCACGACCCCACACTCAAATCCAATCAGAAGCTGCAATGAGAAGAGAAAAAGCAAAATTAAACCGGATTTCATCCCCGACGTTCCACAAATGTTAGAGTTTAGGACATACTTTATGACATGAAAAGTAATAAAATATGGTATTATTTGATTGGGAAAAACAAACGGTTTTAGGAAAAATGTCAAAAAAAAAAAAAAAAACATTTAAAATGTTTCAATGAAAATGTTATGATTTACAACTGATTGTTAGGAGCGCTACAGCATTTATAGCATGCTAAAAAAAAAACAGTCAATGTCAGATTATTTACAAAACATACTTAAGACCTAAGTGCTGTAAAACACAGTAAAACAAGTCAAAAACATGTATCCCGAAAAAAAAAACAAAAAAACAATAAGATGCCTTCTTATGTCCAGAAAGGTGGTTTTATGCAATTCGATTACAAAGAAATGAATGAAAATGATGGAAAAACTACACATAATCATACACATATAGAATACACACATAGATATTGGGATAAAATAGATTTGGACACAACTTTTTAAATTGTTGGGTGTTTTAATTCATAAGTTACCTTCCCCTCGTCCATGGGGTTATCACTAATGTGCACAACAGGCCCTGGGTGTGTCTTGGTGGATCTGCAACAGAACAGCAACACGCATTTTAACGCAATCTAAGGACATTTTGAAGCATGGTCAGACATGATGTGCATCTTACATTTTAGAGCTAGACACTGACAGAGAAACTGTGGCAGCTTTCATAAGCCTAGTTCAGATAATGAGGCAATTAGGTGAAGGAAAAAAATAAAAAATAGCAAGCAACACTGACTGGCTCGCACAAAGGTGAAACAAAATATCCTGGTAAGAAAAAAGAAAAAAAGAAAAAACAGCACCAGTGAACTACAGAAAGAGAGATGACACATGAGAGAGAAACAGAGCGAGTACGGGGGTCTGTGGCAGATTATGCTGCGTGGAGACAGGATCACCGAGGCAACGGAGTGAGGGGCACGGAGGAAAGCGAAGATCTGGCCTGAAGAACGTGTTGCTGCCTCTGAGTGTGGTCTGGCTCCGGTGGCTAATGATCTCATTGCTGCTGATGAGTCAATACAGACAGAGATGTCGCAGTGAGTAGAAACAAGAGAAAGACCAGAAGATGAACTCCAGCCGCCGCCGCCGCCTAATGAGGATTCGGCTTAAACAGGCAGCTGACACGATGAAAGCACGCAGACGGCACACACTACCTGGATGAAAGCGACTGCACGCCGTCGTAAATGAGTCCGAACCGCATTCGAAACACGACTGATTCTTAGCTTCTGACTTAAAAAAAAAGGTGACTTTTCAGACTTTGCATGAGAATCCGTTATTAACCAGAGGCTTTGGCGTTTATGAATAATAAGGTTCTTTAATGAAACGCTTGAAGGGCTGCGGCCTGTTTGTGGCTTGTTGTGCCTTCAGTTCTCTGTAAGTGAAAAGCAATCTCCGCTGTGGATTCATTAAGATAGCTGCTGATTGAAGGCTCCAGTGACGAGACGCCCACCTCTGGTTTTCAGGATTTGGACGGCTGCACAGAAAAGTTCTGTCTTTGCACAAGCAGCGATTCTGCCGTCACTTATTAGAGCTGCACAATATTGGGGGGGAAAAAAAGGAAAGAAAAGAAAAAACAGATATTGCAAATTTTTATTTACATTTCTACTGGGATAAACATTATGCTGGATGTTTTGCCAGTTTAGGAAATTGTTTTGAAGTAAATGTTCTGAATAAGACGAGTAGTGTTCATGTGCTAAAATTAGACCTAAAATTAATTAGTGCTTGATTTAATTGATAAACTACAGAGGCTAGATGGCATTTATCTGATGAGAAAATGCAATAAATATCAATCTTTTGACAAGTCAAGGCAAATAATGCATTTAAAAAATCCTTAAACTGTACATACAGGTGCAATAGCACAAGTTCACAATTTTTTTTTAATTAAATGAAAGTATTATGTATTTCCCTGCTGCATAGTACCATTTTTATAACTATTATTATAAAAATGCTAAATTTATCAAAGAAATTTGACTGATGCTCTGTGAGGAAACTACAAGCCCAAGGAGGAGCTTCGTTGTCGAAGGCGGAGCCAAGTCCACCCTGTCGTTTTACACAGCTGAATGGTTGCCACGGGAGACTGTAGGAGTTCTCAAACATGCTAATGTTCATTTGCAAAATATGCAATGAACATTTAAATATGGAAAAGGAAGTAAAAAAAAGAAGAAAAAAAAATCACTGAAGAAATTAAATCAATGATTTCCTAAGAACAACGTGCTCTAAGGTTTTTGTGTGCGTCTTTAACGGGTCGCTGATGCCTTGGACATGTCTTAACATGTCAAAGCACAATCTTAAAAAACAATGGACATAATTACTCACATAGCATAAGGAATATTTCAATTGATCCCGCTTACTTAAACTCACAGCTCCACTCTTTAAATATAAGTTAACAGCAGTAATCCAAGTCAAATGCAATGGTGCAAAGAGGCAAAATTGCAAATCCATGTCATAACTATCAACTTTCCCAAAACATGAAGAGACGTTCGAACTTTGTAATTATCTTACTAGCAGGGCTCCTTCACTTAATAAGTACCAGCACAAGAAAAGAGAGGCGAGCCACGGAGCTAAAAAGCCCAGAAAGAGACATTTCTGTCAGAGATCTGACGAGCCTTTTACAAAGAAATGACTGTGAATTATCTTTCACATTTCACACTACATCTTCTCTTTTCCATTTTCACAAGCGGCGAGGCAAAAATCATTTCCCATCTTCAGTGGCTGTTTCCTTCACGGATGGCACACTTTGCTCTGACACTTTCAACTCTGAGATCTAAAGCAGCAATTTATCGGATTTCACCTGCAGCCTCGCACTCAAACACACACCTCGGCGTCTGCTACTCATTTCGGCTGCCAGTCACAGTCTAAAAATCAATTTTTTTTTTAGCTCGCTTGTGGGCAAAAAGAGCTTCTGCCGGCCCAAGTTTTCATTTCTCAGGAGCTTTTCGGCACGCATTTTCACTGCCATTCAATGTTTACGGCGACGGAACGGTGCCGCGAGCAAAGTTTCCGATCGTGAATTTATCCCAAGACCGAGATCAAATTTGACCGAAACACTGCAGGGTTTCCTCCCCATGTGACCAATGGTGGCAAAATAAAAGTCGCCACACGAAACATTAAAATTTACTTTAGTTTGAGACAGCAACAAAGTCGGCTCCTGCATGTCTGTCTGCGATGCCGGCTACTGTGCGCTGCTCTCAGGAGTGAAGCAAAACTAGAGATGACGGTCCGAAGTAGAGGGAGAGAAAAGGCGGAAGAAAGTTTTTAAGTTGAAGGCTGTGAAATTGATCCTAACCTCAACAGTAGCATAGTTATTTAATATAGTCGTCGTGTCACAAAAGTCCTACAGGAAACCCTGTGTTGTCAAAAAAAACTTAATAAAAAAAAAACTAAAGATGGGATCATCACAGTGAGTGTTTGGGTCACAGAATTAGGTCACTGGGGTCACCAAGAGGGCACTTCCTGTCATGTTCTGTCAAATCAGGGAGCAAACACCTCCAGGAGTCTCCACCACAAGTCCTGGCATGGCATAATCACCACCCCTGTGCCACAGCTACACTTGATCAGAGCTACGGCTTTATCAGCTCTACGGGACACAATATCAGCGGCGGCACAGCCAGTCGCATTCCTCTGCATTTTGGAGTTTCCTGTGTTGAGTGTCGGCTGCACCGGTGCGACAGCGTGATATGCAAATAGAACAAAAGGGTGAGGAAGAGAGAAGAACGCTCTGGAGTGCAGACTCACAATTCGATGGCTTTGTTCCACATGATGACATAGCCTGAGAGGGTGAAGGACTCCACGTTGACGATGTGGATGTTTCCTCGCTCTGAGCCGATGTACAGCCATTTGCTCTGGAAGGGCAGGTGGCAGTATGTGATTCTGCAAGAGATCAGGATGCATCAGCAGCAGGCTTTTCATTATCCCATGACTCAGAGCCATCAAAAGGCCCCCGCTTGTCCCTAATCACGCTGGTCCAACTGGAAGGAGCGTTGAATGACTAGAATTTAATTACAAAGGCCTTGCACTGTGTCACACTAATGAACCCGTACTATTTATAACTCAGCAGGGAGGAATAGCAGAATAAATACTGCTGTCTTTTCTCGACCGGGGCGGAGGACGCACCGGGCCGTACATCACTTTTACAGTATAGGATGTACTCATTGTGCAGATGCCGTGTTTTTAAACAAACATCCCCCCTGCCGCCTCCGCTTGCGTCTCATGGGACTTTCAAAGACCATGGGAATTTTAAAAGATGCAGCAAAACAACGAGGAATTGTGTTTTAGGTGGATTGTTGCCAACCTGGGCAGCTGTGGTAGAAATACAGCAAGATGTTACTTTTTCATTATTAGAAACAACTTCCATGTAACATTTGGGGGAAAAAAAGCTTCAGGTTCACAATGAAAAGCCTAAAATTAAGCTAAACAAATAAATACAAATTACTAGAGATAAAAGACTCACCATACATCAGTCCCTCCAGGATGTTACGATGCCTTTTTGTGATTGTTGCGGCCTGACATTGCTTCTTTTTTTTTTTAAGTTATATTTTTGACATAACATGGTCTTACAAAAAAGCTGCACATAATCACCATATTTTCCTGACTATAAGTTGCTCTGGTGAACAAATCACCAGCCAAAGCAAATTATGAAAAGAAAAAAAAAAAGTCCAGAAAATACAGTAGTTGAAGTGAAAATAACATTTTCAAGGACCTTAATAAAAATAAAATTATGTCCTGAGGAGTCAAAAAAAAGTCCATACTGGTCATCTAAGTGAAAATTAACTGTACATCCAGTGTAACCAAATCCTACAAAACATCTCAAAATGATTTTTGCAAAAACATGAGCAAAAATTTTTTTTAAAATTTACATCCATCTTGCAGGTTCGTCTTTCAAGCGACGTCGTGAAACAGGAAGTTAAATTAGAAGAGGGCTAAGCCGATTGATCAAAATTCCGCAGCCTTGCTGTTATTGGCCAGAAAAGAATTAAACACAGAAACCATGGTGATTGGTCAGATCTTGCGAAAAAGGTGCAATGACTGGTGAAAATTGCAAAATTTTGAAATGACAACGTAATTCTCATTGGTAATTGGGATCGCAATGTCACAACTTTCTGGAAGGACTGATGTGAGACTCAACAAGCAGCATAAAAAATGTCAAACTCCCTGCATGTTGAAAGTTGAAATTTTCAAACAAGGAACTTGAAATAAGGCATAAAATTACTACCAACGCATCACAAAGCTTTATGAACAAAGCCGGCTGTGACTGCAGCATCTAAGTTTTGTTTACAGAGCGGAACGCGTTTCTGTACCTCTCCCGGCTAAACTTGAGAGAATGCAGGATAGCTGGAATTTTTTGCCTCAGGTTCCACAGATGGATGCTGTCATCAGCTAAGGCACTCACCAGCGCCCCCTGTGGAGACAGTGGCAAACAGACGCATGTTTAGCATTCAGCTCACATGGCTTGGCTTCCCTCACTGTTTTATGTTTACAAAATATAACAGGAGAAATGTGGGTTGGATCAGTAGCATAACTGCTTAATCTGGGTTTTAAAAGCACTACTAACAGGGGCTACTATAAAAAGAAAATGAAAAAGAGATAAAAAGAGAAAAGAGATGGATTGACTGAGAGAAGAAGTTAAAAAAAAGAGCATTGAGCACAATGCAGAGGCGATGACAACGCACCTCATTGATGAGGAACTGGAGCTGGATGACAGCAGCACCGCTCTCATGCTGACAGTAGCACTCCACACCCGCACGGCCGAACCTAAAAGTTGGCTCAGTTAAAGAAAAATGAGGAAGAGTTGCCAACAAAGGTGATGCAGGGATGTGAGTGGAACGGATCCTGAATACGCAAAAAGGCTCAGTTTAAAATGTGACTCTTCCTGAAAAGAGCCTGTGAAGAACAATAAACCAGGGAAACCACAATTGTACCAATAAAACCAGAGAGAGAGAGAGAAGCTAGATTTAGCTTCAGAGGGACCTGCTTTACACGTCCGTTTTAATTCCTCTTTCATTCTGTGTTTGGTAAAACTGGTCTGTGAAAGCTTTCACAACACAACGGGGAAATGGTGTTAGATCTAATCATACCGAGAAGCTCTGGACTGATACGGTTGTGAAAGCAAAGTATTTTGTTTGTCGGTGTGATCTGCAAGAAATAAATTTTTGGTCAGGATTCGTGCTCAAAAAGATCCAAGGAATCCAATAAATGACTCGTAAATAAAAATAGATTTTAAAAAATTAATTCATGAAAGCAAACATACACAGATGTATGTCTAGTTATTTACATTTGAATTCATTACATCTTAGAATATGTAATAATAAGTAAATGTTTCCTTTTCATTGTTTCTTTGCTACGTTATTGTTTTGGAGTGATACTTTATTGAACAAAGTGATTCAGAATTGGTTACAAAAATGCTTAACGTATCTTCATAAATTTTCTAAATTAATCAATAGTATACAAATACTCATTGAAGTACATGCGATAGATGTTTTACTTTTTCTGTCTGCGCTACTAATCAAAGTGAATGGATGAAGTTAGCGGTACTACAACCAACGACCGGCTGTCACTGGTTAATCTACCAGATGGCAAATAAAATATACGGGTCTGTGAAAATGTGAAAGATTTAGTTATTTCATGGTGGCCTCTTATGCAGAATATTTGAATTGAATAACAAAAAAAAAACATTTAAATGACGATCAACTACATCCTGTGATCCAAGAATAAGCAAATATAGACGATAGATGGACATTAGAAAGTGTGTGTATGCATCCGTTTCCACCAGAAAACAAATGAACACACAAAACATATCTAAAAGTTTGACGAGTTCAAAATCAAACATTAAAAATGCTGCATGGTTGCATTTCTGTAATTGACTTAAGAGCTGCATGTTAAATACAAGAAATGATGTTACAGAGTGAAGCACAAAGAGAGCTTTCTAGGAATCCTATGTGCTGATTACTTATAAGTTAATGACTTTTTCTTTTACAGCTCTACTGGAGCAACATGTGTTTACATAAACACTTAATCAGTTTTTTCCTGGATCGTGGCACCTTAAGCGGCGGCGGCTAAAACCGTGCGAGCCGATCTGACTGAGCTGCAATCAAACAAGCCCTCGGCTCCTTAAACAAACTAAGGTGGGGTGGCAGGAGACGGTTACAGAACAAGCTACTCAGCGTTAGGCATCCCTTCTGCACAAGCAGAGAGGCAAACACAGACTTTTAGACTTTTAAGCTGGCGCCAGTTCAGAGCTGCGGCCAGCGGCTCTCGTCCTGACCCTTAACCTCTCCGTTTGGTTTTAGCTCCCAGTTCGTCGTCAGGATTATTAATGGGAATCCTGCCGTACTCGGTCCGGTGCGGAGGCGGAGTTTTATATCCTCTGGGCAAATTTAAATAAGAGCAGAGGAGTACTGTAGTTTAAATAATGAGGATGTTTGTGGTAACGTGAGGGGTTGCTTCACAGGCCACAGGCCTGACATCGCAGGTTAGCGCCAGCTGTCCTTTTGCGCGCTGAAAGCATGTATTGTACTAGTTTAACCTGTTTCTGTTTTAATGTAGGTTAATAGTGCTGCAGAGCAAAGCCACTTTCTAGGCGAGCAGGAAATTACTAAGACAAACCTCAAAACTAGATTTTATCACGCTGGTGAGCAACGGCAGCACTCTTCTCAAACTTCCTCCAACGCTTTACTACTATCAGTTAGTAGTACAAACTACGAAGTGTGTTTTTTAATTTTTACTTTTTCAGAAACACAGGCGCATATAAGAAAACAACCACCGGTCTCGCTATTAACCTTGTAATTTCCCATTTGAACATAAAATCTTGGTGGGAGGAAAGCAAAACATTCTAAAAATTCCTCTCACTAAGCGGTTCATGGTGCACTGATGGATTAATAAGACACGTTTAAAAATGTTCTGCTTTTCTCAAATGGCAAAGACAAAGTAAACCCCCCAATACATTGAATAAGTAAAGTGTCCATCTTCCATCTGCTGCGAGACGTACATCAACTCCCAGTGATTTTAATTTTATTTTATTTTAGGACTCGGGAGGATTTAATCCCTAAATAGAAATCATAGTTTCAAAGTCAGTTTCTCAGTTTGTTGAGTTGCTGAGAATGCTGTGGAAGTAACACATCCACTCTAAAATCTGCTATCTTTGTTTGATTGTGTTGAAGGATGTTGAGCACCAAAGCTCTTGCGTGAGTTTCGCATCATTTCCATACTTAGCAAAGGACCGATCTGCAAGATTCTGTTTAATCATGTGGGGATCTGAAACGGTCTACAGTCTTACACCAATCATTTCTCTAAGCCATTGATTTGATGATACAACACACTATTCCAATATATCCATAAAGCAAAAATTATTACAATGCTGCAGCTAAAATAATATTACTACATATAATAATGTCACCAACAGGGCTGCACAATATCAAGAAGGCATGCGGTAATGTTGGTGCATACTGTGATATTAAGATAGGACTTGCAGGAAGCAAACAGATGCTTAGCTAAGCAGAGTACATGTCTTTTTTTTCTTTAGGTTCTTGTAAACAGAATCCAGATAAGAGAAAAAATAAAATGTATTCAGATTTTTCCGTTCAATATGATCTTTTTATTATTATTATTATTACTGTTGTTGAGTAAGTTGTTCTGTCTGCATCTGCCATTTTTGGCAATGAAATAACTTAGTTGCAGTTTTTTAATTACTTAACCAAAACATCTTAAGTAACATTTTGTGCAGCGTTAAGCAACAAGAGTCTCCAAATACTGAATATTCTGGAACAGACTTTGTGATGCTAATATTGCGGGGAATGATATTACACAAAACAAAAAAATGAAGTAAGAACGAACAGACGTACACAGTGGTAAAAGACTAGAGCAAAACATGAAAAAAACATCTGTTGTATTTGTGAGAAGCGTTATATAAAGATGCTTATTGCCATCTTCCATTTGACGAATTCCCTTTATGAATCAACACTGAAAGCTAACATTAGCTGGCTAGTTAGCAAAGGTCGGCTAGCCTCTACTCTGGTTAGATATTTAGCACAAATATTTTACTTTCTCAACAGCATTGCCTTGCTTTAGGTGTCTTGCTTTAGTTTATGGTTTTTGAAGAAGCTAGCCGTAATCTCTGGTGACCATGAATTGAGAGCGACCGAGACGTTAGCTCGCTAAAACCAAGACAAGACAGACGTCTGCGCTAAACTCCGCTTCTCTGCTATTTTACTGAAATAATTCAAAACTGTAGGAGTGGTATCCACTCTAAAACCAGCTTTAATGTGTCTGGTATCTGTATCAACCATCTAGCTGTTGATATGATAAAATGAATGATTTTATAGCAGTGCTACTTCTAGATTATGCCATTGAAATTTAGACGCAATTCAATCCATTTCCTGGGACTTCTACATTGTTCTAAGGTCTGGTGAAATCAGTATTTTTGTGCTGGTATAGAGAAACCACTAGCTTCAAATTAATAGGCGTTGGCCTTGTGAAGTACAACGGCATTCTGAAAATGTCATCACGTCTTCATAAATTATGTAAAAGTCAATGTATGTATATATCTGAAACTGTATGTGCATATAAGTCTTGTTAAAAACAAAAACAAAACCAGAGCTGCTGTATGTTGCATATTTAATTCCAGAAAAATAGTTCAAATAAATTATTAAACATCAAAACGTGGAAATTGTGCCCATTATGAGAAGAGGTCATCTTCTGGCAGCAGCTTTAGATCAAAATTTTACCAACATATAAATGAAAAATGACAATCTACAGCCCTACGTTGTACATATGACAATTCAATCATGGATGCAAACAGATATGAAAAAGCTGCAGTGTAGACAAGAATTGGAAACAATGAACTCCGTCAAACTGAAACAGAATCTACTGTCTCTCCTCACCGTCCCTGTGGAGTTTACACACTTCAGTCATCCCTCCTTAACATAAAAGACTTCCCCATTTGGTAAGCCAAAGTGGTAGACCACAGATTTCACCATCAGCTGCTTTTCTCAGGAAGTCAAATCATTTATCATCTGACTGGGAAGTTTTCTTTATTGTGCAAATCAACATGTGGAAGAGGAGAAACTGTTTTCCACAGTCACTTCAAACGCATGTAGAATCCAAATGAGAACAAAATAACAAAGAAGTCGGCTGACGCTGTGAGATATTTCTGCTTCGAAAGCTGACTTGAAAGTCTTGGGTTCTAGCGTGACCGGTCACCTGACCCAACACAAACTTGCAGAATACAGGCTTTTCTGCACTGCCTTCCGACCATGGGCCTGGGTGAGAATTTCACATTATGATAATCAACTGCAAAACTGGGAATCTTTAAGATAAACGGATTCCTTTTCCATTATTTTGATGACGCATAGAATTAAGCAGAACAATAGAATAGTTGCACTAAATGTGTATTTATTCTGCAGAACATTACCTTTCTGCTCTTTATAGGGTAGATGATATTAGCTAGGTAAATTAGTCATGCAACGGTCTTAGCGCAACACTCAAAAAGAGAGTGGCAAATGTCACGGTCAGACGAGGTTGTCCTGTCAGACTGTCAGATCCAGAAACCACACACACAAAAAAACTTGTCAGAGTCAGCGGACCCTGTTGGACTGCACAAACTTATGGGGCCCTGCCTGAAGTTTGGAAAACAACAACATAATTACTGACCTAGTACCTGAACTTTATCTGAGTTGGTAACTTAAGCATCTTTTAGGAGCAGCTTTCAGGGGCAGGTTTGTGGAGGAGTTCCCTTCTAAGGTGCCTTTTTGCTTCCCTTCGTCAAGCACAGAAGAGCACCGATCAGACTTCCCTCAGCCAAAACAGTCACCTGGTTCTCTTTGAGGTAATTTCAGATTTGGACCAATTACACCTTTTTCTTCCATTTAGGCATCAAACACATTCAAAAGGAAATAAATAAAAGATGCTGCAGGTAGTTGGCAGGAAGAATCCGATCTGCACATCTCTAAAAATATCTGTGGTTTTAAAACCACAACTGCTTTATGCCTTTAAACCGTACCTCGTTAATGACAATCAGTCTGTGCCTGCTGTCTACAAATGAAGTATGTATGGAAGAGCTCCAGATATCCAATGCCACCACCGACCACAAACGAGCTCTGTAAAGCGCAGGAAACCGTCTACAGTAACCCGCTGATTAAAACACTGTAGCGGAGACAGGTCTTGTAAAAGCAGACATTTATTGCTTGTAGATACCTCATCGGGCTCATGTCTTCTGAGCCGTGCGAGCGTTTCCAAACTCCAGCGCCGACGAGGCGGATCGATAAAGCGCGTCTTTTTGATAAATGGACCAATTGCCTGAGTGACAGTAATCCCATCAGCTTCACCTTGCACCAAGAGGAGCAACATAGTAGCTGCGCGCTAGTGTGTGTGTGTGTGTGTGTGTGTGTGCGCGTCTGCATGTTGCCACGCAGAAACAAAACACTCTCTTAATCTGATGAGTGGATAAAGACCAGGACGGAGTCAGGTCTAATGAAAATCTAAGCTAAGCAGAAGGGCCTCCCTGAGTAGGACATCATCACAAAGGGAAGCCCAAAGTTAGCGTGCAAACGCCTCCCAGAAGACGAGCAGTAGGTGTGGAAAGTCAGTGCAAATCAGTGATTGGTCAATTAAAAAAACAAAAAAAACAAAACAGAATTCCTCGACAACAACCCGAAATCACAAATGCGTGTGTTGGTGTGTCGTGCAAGTCCGGCTCTGTTTACAGCACATATGAAGTGGCATCCTGGCACCAACTGGGCAGCACAGCCGTTGAGGTTGGCTCCACAACATATGGTGGAGGAGGGGTGGGAGGAGGGGGTTTCATGCAACTGCAGAGCTACTGCTAATTAGGCCCGGCTGCTCCAGGAGCCGCTACCAGCTGCAGAGCAACGCAACCCAAGCATGTGTGTGATCTTTTTTTTTTCCATTCCCCACCTTATTCCGTGGAATGTCGAAGGCCAGCTTCCTCGTGTGAGGAACTTGAGACGCCACTGTAGTGTTTAGCAGTTGCTTTCCTTGCTTAGCACTTTTCAATTTCCCTTGTGAAACAAAAAAAAAAGGATACAGCCTCAAAGCTCCGGTCTGAGTCCCGACGGCCAGGATTTTCTGCACGGGGTCAAAAGCCATCGAGGACGGTTGATATGGAAAGCCATGACGCACAGTCTGCAGGAGAAAGCAGAATTTATATCATACATCTAGTCGGCCTAATCTATCATCTCCCACACAGTCCAGAGCTGGCTTGTGGAGGGGAAAAAAATATATTATCACCACCCCCAAAGATATATAATCCATCAATGTGCACCGTTTGTCCCATTTGTCTAACAAATTACACTAAATTTAAACAGCAGAGTTAAAACGGAGGGAGCAGGGGGGACTGAAATCAGTTGCGCAGGGGTCAGTTTTCGGCACAGCTGTATCGTCTGAAATGCGGTTTATTTCCAGGACCTTTGCAGCAGCCCAGCCGCTCAAGTACGATCATCACCGAGCATCTATAACGCAATTATTTCAGGTTGAGGACCTCGCTCGGCCGCCTGTGGTTTGTGCAGCTTGCAGCGGGATTACGCAACAGGTGACGCCACGGCCTCGTAACCTGGGGAACTGACCTGCTCTTCTCCCAGCTGCGGAAGGAGCTGATGGGCTGGCACGCCCGACGCTCAGCCCGCTTCCCTCAAATTATTCCCAACATTAAACCATAGATTTTACAAATTGCATGGAGGAGACCTTGAACGCCAAGCAAATAGTTATTTCTTTCATTCTGTGAAACAATACCAACGTTTATAGCGTCTTGCAAAAAAAAAAAAAATAGCATCCCTTGAACAACTTTCTGTTATTTTATGCAAATCGGTACGTTTTACTGGGTGTGATGTGAAATATGATAGTTAAATACAGAGCAGTCTAGGGAGAAATGCTGTCAGAGGCCACAGAAGACTTGATAATGGGTTGCAGGTTCAAACCTAAGCATAGAGACCTTGTTAAAAACCAAAAATGGCTAAGGGTTTCAATCTGTGTATTATAAGCCTGGCGGGCCACCAGGCTTTTCTTGTGCCCGCACTAGGCTTTTCATTGTTAATTTGTTAGGTTTTTTTTGTAATGATTGCCTTTTTTTAAGACTTTATAGATGTTTAGGTGTTAATCTTCCAGTCTTACAAAAATGGATAACTATCAAATGATATTTTCAAATTTCCTGCCAACTTTAAACTTGAGTTATTTTTCAAACAAGGATGGGCAAACGTTTCAGTTTTTAATTTCTAACATAGTAGAAAAAAAGAAACCACTTTTGCAGCTGTAACTGCAGCAAAAGGAGGATGTAAAGTTGAAAAAAGTAACATTTTCACAACTGTGGGAACATTCTGTGTTGGCCGAAAATAAGTACAATGAGTTCAATGTGACAAGATGTGTGTGTGAAAGTCTTATAGAGTCAGCTTAAAGGAGATTCCCCTTGTGATGCACTGAAAATGCAAACAATGGTCGCTGCTGTTTCTTCATTGCTAAAATGCAGCAGACATTCACATGAATGTGGGATTAGCAAATAGATGCATTCACTACAGTGGGACTTTTACTTTCTTTGGAAACAAGATACCAGTTTATACCAAGTGCAGCTGAAAACAAAAACACATTCATCACAACACAAAAGACTGTTGAATACTTATGCTGTGAGGGGATTTAACAATGAGGAGAGGTCCTACAGCAATCCACAGGCAGCCAGTGTGAACATTGTACCCTAAAGTAGTGCAGTGGAACACTAGGGAGCTAATTTACAATGATTAAACAGAGGGGGGGGGGGAGGGGATTTAAGGTTAAGTGTGCTGGATACAACTCAGTCAATGAATAAAATTGATTCCCCCATTAATGTCACCATAGCTCACACTCAACCTGGCGATTTTGATGCTGTTTGTACACTTTGTTTTCCACCCACTGAGCCGTGCTGATACAGATGAAAACAACGTTCACGTTTGGTCACGCCGCCGTCATCTGACACTTACAGTCCCGTCAATGCCAGCTCTCACTAACGGGAGACATACCTTGCACAGCTGAAAATGTTCCGACTGGAGAGTCTCCTGGACAACATCGTTTTCCCTGGGAGTACCCGGCTGAGCAGTTGCGGAGGAGGAGGAAGAAGAAGAAGACGCCGCTGTCAAGCCGTCCAGCACCTTCCTTATGTTAAACTTCTTCATTTTTTCCCCCCCGTTACAGACGCGACGCTTGAAGAAAACAGACCGAGCGAGCTACCATTAATTGGATTGAGACGGGGGTAGCTGCTAGCTAGTTAGCCGAAATAACGCACAGTTAATATCTTTCTCTGCACATCTCACATGTTACGGAGGGTGTTGCCAACGCACTCCCTAAAAGCGCCCGAGTCACAAGCATTGATTTAGAGTGTCCCTTCCGACAGCCGTGTTAATCCGCCATTCAGGAGGCAAGCTTTAACGTTATTTGATCGGGATCAATCGCTTCGGCGAGCTGCCTCACCAGCCAGCGCTCAGCGGGTAGCGAGCTGGCTACGGAAACGCAGTGAACTGCAGCGAGGACTGCGCCTGCGCGTTCAAGTGCGTTTCAGACAGGAGTTTTTTTTCTCGGTACAACACCGGTGTTACAGTGAATTCAGCGACCTTGCGAAATATAAAAAGGTGTTCCTTTCTGGTTGGCACATCCGTAAGGAGACATTGGTTAAAGTATCAACATTTTAAAACTGCACCTCAACAGGAAGTGGACTTTTTCAGTTCCTTGTGTTTCATACTGAAAATAAAACAAAACATTTTTCTGAGAAACATTGGCATGTTTTGTTGAATTATGAGCTAAAATTTTCTCATGGGTAAAAAAAGGTCGAAATTCAAAATTGTAAAAAAGTCGAAGAACCTCAAAATCCAACATGGCTACCACTCATTTAATTTTTGTTAACAAAAATCTGAATATTGACTTTCCCCTCTTCAATTATGTTGCCTTGTATTAGACTCATCTTGGTGCAAAAAATAGCATCACACCCAAATTAAATATACATACTGTGCCACCCTAACATTTTTGCTGGCCCTGTCCAAACAACCCCTTCGCTGCTGACGTCGGAATACTGACCAGGAGCACGAGTATGAGATGTAACGTGAAAAAGAAATAGTTATTGTTTATTTTTTTCCACTTGAAACTTGAAATAAATAAGAATTTCTTATCTTTTCTGTAGATAGATAGATAGATAGATAGATAGATAGATAGATAGATAGATAGATAGATAGATAGATAGATAGATAGATCCTATGTGCCCAACTAACCATTTGTGACTTAGAATATAAAGTTGTGTCTCCCCCTAGTGGCAGATCGGCCAACCTTCGCGTTCGAAAGCAGAAAGAATGAAGAATTTTCTACTGTCAGCTTCAATTTTGCTCTGGGTGTTTTACTGGTATTTTTACAGTGACTTACAAAATAAGATTGTTTGTAAAAATAAATAATTTATCTTGGAGCAAAAAGTACCTGTATAAGTACCTGTACCGCTTACAGATTTCCTTTTTTCACACTGAAATGTTCCAAACCATCATCATCATCATCATCAAAAAAATAAATAAAATAAAATAAATAAATAAATTAATAATAATAATAATAATAATAATAATAATTTGTCAGACAAAGATGATCTTAGTAATTACAAATTTCTTTGCAGAATATTTGTACATGAGCCATAATGGAGGCCTTTTGAACATGAACAACCTAAGGTCATGCTACAGCATCTCAGTAGATCTTTGGGTCTGACTTTGACCTTTGGTGTGCATCGTTTTCCTACACGAACCAACCAAGCAGAGGCAAAGATGACTGAATTTTCTCATCCAAAGCAGTTCTAGATCACCACACTGCCACTACCATGTTTGACTGTAGGTATGAGGTTCTTTTTCTGAAATACTGTGAATTTTATTCACAAATACCTTCCAAAAATGCCCACTATAGTTTTGAGTCCACACAGCATTTTACCAAAAAATTAGGGTTCTTCAAGATGTTTTGTTTGGAAAATTTCAGACTGGTTTTTATGTTTTATTTATTTCTTTTTTAAAACTATTATTATTTTAAATTGGTCAATTGTAATTGTAATCAACATTTTCTAGTTAAATTTATTATGTAACTCACATGTTCCTTGTCACCACGCAGCTTTTATTAAAAGCAGAATATTTTATTTTCTCTCTAAAGTTTTTGAGTTGCATACACCTTTCCCAAATATTATATGGGTTGATTTTTTTTAACTCAGACTCAGCTGTGCATATGCATGTTTTGTGCACTAGATGGCAGCATCTACCAACATTATGTTATCTTCCAATCCGCCGACACGTCCTGAATTAAATCTCGCAGCTCTCTTTCAACACCGTGAACAACCAACATACGGAGACATATTCACAATAAATGTGCCTTCCAGACTTAAAATGCTATGTTGTTTTGATTATTTAGTTCCTTCATATCTAGCTTTTAGCTCCCATCTACAGTTTATTTTCCCACAGCAAGTGGCACTCATGAGTGTGCAGGGAAGAAAATCCAATGTTGATAGTTCTATGTCTGCTTTCTACAGATAAGGAGTGCTGAATTTCCTCCATAGGCCATTTGGAAATGGGTCACTCGAGGCACATTATCCATCAAAAAAGAGGAACAGCAAGGCCACGAACATAGGTTCACTGTTAATAAGGCCTTTTTTTTTCTTTTTTTCTTTTTTACAAGTTAGGTTGCCTTTAAATTTTCATGCAACCATGCATATGTGAACAAAGTTCCCGGAGAAAATCCTCACTGGAGGGCAGATAAAATAAGGCATATCAATAATGTACAAGTAAAAGTATCCTCACCGAGAGTGAGTCTTCTTCAGACTGTCATATTTTCACACAACAAAACAAGAAGAGTAGCTTTTGTGTACGATGTAAGAAAAAGGGTCAGGGCTGGCAGTTTTGCTTGACTCCTTAACGCGGGTCTGTAGTATCTGGGGCATACAGAATACCTGAAACTAGCAATTATGTTTTGCTGCAGGCATAGTTGTCAGAGGATATAAATTTACAAGGTTTCTGGTTTAGGTACAGCCCATAAAATTTTTGCCACAATGCTAGGTTAATGCTAGCCTGCTTCATCTGTTCAAAGCCAGTTTTGAAGTTTTTGGGGTTATTGTCCAGTTGGAAGACCTCGCTGTGTCCAAGTTTAATCTGCTAAGCTATTGGTCTAAGGTGAATTTGAAGGTAGTTGTCCAAGAACAGTGTGGACAACTCAAGCTGAAGCTCTCACTGCATAAAGTTTTCACAGCACCACACTTTTTCCATGGCCTTATTCCAAATTGTATTAAATTAATCTCTTTCCTCAAAGTTCAACACACATATAACCCATTATGACAATGTGGAATTTTTTTTAACGTGTTTTGCAAGTTTATTAAAAATAAAATTCCAAATAACTCAATATCTGTCCTTACATACCACGAAGCATTAGCCAAAGCTAGTCCGCTTGGGCTTCTGGATTGTGTCTTTGGTTGCTCGCCTAAGTCGATGTTAAGCTAGCTTCATTGCTGTTTGTATGGAAATCAAATCTTTATCTTTTCCTTGCCTTTTGATATTCTCTTTAATGTCTTTTTTGCTATCGTTTGTCTTCTGCTTCTACTTAAACTACAGAAACTGCATTTGTGTATCAATCTTCAACCCTAATAACCTAATGTCCTTACACAGGTGTCCTGGATCCGAGTCCCAGCACCTCGGTCATTTCCCTTCTCTCTTTGGCCTACTTCCTGTCTATCTACGTATGAACAAAGAATATTAATTAAAAAAAAAAAAAAAACAGCTTTTTTTTTTTTTAAAGAACTGTACTTGGGGAAAGTATGGTGTGGAAAACTAGTCAGCAGGAGGGCAATGTACAGTTCTTTTTGTTGCATGGACAGAGAAATATAAATGGCTGTGCAATAAACATCTTCTTTTCTTACTTACATGTCCAAGTACTGAATCCACTTGCTTTTCGTTTTTGATTGCACTGCATTGCATTAGGAAGAAATTACTAAAGAGGACAGTTTTTCACAGCAACATTTTATACTTTTGAAATCCCTGCAGAATAATTAGGGCACCAACAAAGGAAGCATGATCACAATGAACCAGCTGACCATGACTTCAACCCAAGTCAAGAAATGGTGCAAAAATGCATCACTTGAGTTCAAAGTAAATTGTAGGTGAAGGAATGAGCACAGTGAAATGAGGCAGTGGCTCTCAAATACAGGCTCCTAAGAGGGACACTGTAGAAAAGTGCTAAAAAGATCGAGGCCATCTTGATTTCTTGACTGACTCAAAAGTAAACCACTACTTGGTGTGTACGGGTACATGTGTACACCCAAGATTCTGGCATGATTCTGAATTGGCTAACTGACCACGATTCTTGGCAGGACTTATTTGAATTGGTTGTTGCCATTAGCCTGTTTTTTATTGGGGGGGGAGGGGGGTTCATCCCAAACCCAGTTGGGATTATTGTCCTGTTAAAGAGGCAGTATTATGTAAAATGAACAGTTTTGAGCTTTACATCGTATTAAAGTGTTATTCCCTCATCAAAAACATACCTGGAGTGTTGCTTTGGTTCTTTCAGGCTTGTTTGAGAAATCCTTTAATCTCCATGGCAACCATTCAGATGTGCAAAACATGTGGGTGGAACTAGCACCGCCCTGGAGGACGAAGCTCATCTTTGGAGCCGCAGTTTCCAGTCTTATCTTTGACCCATCTGCTTCAACGCCCCCACTCAGCCCCTTCAGACTAGCCAGAAACAATTAGCAAACACCTGGTGGAACTGCTGAGCTCGTTATGCAAGCGACTTCACAGTGCAACTCTGGTGAAAACATTGTTAAAGAGCTAATAGAGGAGCCATGTTATGATGACTTCCTGAAGAGCGGGAATTTCTTAAAGAGACAGAGACTCAATTTCAGTGAATTAAATTACAAAGTCAAATTTCTTCTACGTCATGTTTGGCAGCATTTTTATAATAACTGAAGGTAACATAGTTACTTGATTGTGCTATAAAATGACACTATGTCACTGAAAAATACATAATACTACCCCTCTAATTATCAATAGTAAAATAGTAAGATAATGTGAATTTATTTCCTATTTTTCAGGCTATATACCGACGCTGTTTCTATTAGGGAACATATGGTCTTTCTTGGATATTTCATAACATTTTCAGCCAAAATAAGGTTGAGCTCACTGCAGTACTTCGCCTCCAGCTGTTAAAAATCTCTCGGTGGTCTAAACTCTAATCAACCAATAATTATGCGCAAGACTTGCCTAATGGATGTGTAAATCTCAAGTTGAAAAAGCACCGTTTTAATGAAGAATGCTCATAATATATTGCACCTCTGCTCTCTCTTGTGGTGCTTATGAGGTTTGAGAGATTATTAGTTTTGCAGCTTCTGGCCTCTTGTTCTTAGTAGATCAACCACTCAGCGCCTCTTCCTCATACAGGGAAGCGTGGTAGACTTTGTGTGTCACGCTGATCTGTTTAATATCCTGACTGTATGAGTGGCTTATCATTAAATGAGCAGCAGAGGTGTTTATTAGGCAGCCCACACACAACACCACACGCCATAGCGAGGCAGAAATAGGAATAGGGATTTCATACCTGGCAGTGTGAGGCGGTATGACCTTCGGCGGGAGAACTTGGAGTGGCTGTGGGTTCGTGACTCGGTGTGAAAAACAGGGTTCCGTGTGAACAGTGGCAGGTTAAGTTAGGCTCTTCTGCTGATCCCTCATACAGCGACGGCTGGCCCTGACACTTCCTATGAGCCTGGCTTAGTTTGATCCCGTCCCAGTGGCGCTCTTCATTGGACGAGACGGTGTCGCGCCACATCATTTGTCTGACAAGCAGACAAGCAGGGCACCTGCCTCATCAATATTTATACCGCCCCATGGGAAAGGCAAAGGGAAGGGGGGGCAATTTAAAACATTGTGTATGCATCAGCTGGACGAAACCTTGGCTGTGTGTGGGTCTTTCCTGTGCTTTAATATTTGAACACATTTTTGTGAGCAGCAGACTAAATACTGTAACAGTGCTCTTACAGTTCACATGCTAGCATAGTTTCATGTAAGTTTTATTGCGGGCCCAAAGCGTCCACCAGTTAGCATATAGCATCACTGTATAAAAGTGGTCAAATGTGAAATTCCACAACTGAAAATTAAAATTAACTATTCAGCTTGGTAGATGTTTTTTGTCTAGAGTTAAAACAAAGAAAAAAGGCAAGACGACATAGTGTAACTTTTTTTTTAATTGTAAAGCTTTAAGTCTACAGAAAAATCCAATGAAATTCACATGTTCTCATTTCTCCACATGTAACCAAGTACATTGTTCATGTGTTCCATATTAAATTCACATCTAATCATGTGATGGATTGAAATTTGGTACCATCAGAGGTACATTAAGAGATTGTAATGCTTTGCTACCAGTTTGGGCTGAACATGTTGATGACTTGTCTGATTTGCAGTGTTCAGATGCAACCAGCAGGGGGAGTCTAGCGCTTGCGCTGGCTATAGTGAGGAGTAGAGGTCTTGTGAGAAATTCTGTTCCCCTCTTGTGAGAAATTCGTGTGTCCGGCTTTCATTAAAATATCCCCTTTCTTCAGGTATGAGTATATATAAACACACTTGTATGTTGTAAATTAGTTTAACTTTCAGAAAGCTTGTGAGTTTTTTGACGCTCCGAATGTTACAAACTCCATTGTTGTTAGCGCCTTTGTTAGCTATCATACTGCTGTTTGTGATATCATTGTGTATGTTTGTCAGTTAACTTAGATAATAATATAAGCTGGAGCAGAAGCAGTCCGACTCTTTTATTAAAATATTCCCCTTCTTCAGGGCGTTTACAGTCACACATTTCGCATATGTTTAAACAATATGTGAAACCCATGTGAAGATGTGAATCATGAGGCTTTCTACCATCAAGCGTTCCCGATCCGCAAGTTATTTTCACAAGTGGAATTCATTGGATATTTTTTAGTTATCAATTTCCACTGGTGTCGTTTGTAGTTTTTCTGTTTATTTTTCTTCATTTAACCTTTTCATTTCATCATTGTCTGTTTCACGTGGTTTCGATTCTATTTTCTCCTGGTTTTGTTACTTGAGTTGGCAATATGTTTATCAGTGAAGCTTCTTTTACTCCACTCACTAGAGGCAGTGTAGCATGTCAAAAATATTTACTCAATAAAGCCTTGGTCTGAATATATGAAATGAAAAATTGCGGATCGATCTTTGATGTAAAATGTTAAACTTCAAAACAGAGGTAAATATTGGCTCTACCTCCAGGTGCAGAAAACACTGCGGTTTTACTTGACAGCTGAAGTGAACTTTACAAAAGGTCAGAAGTCTATTCTTAGATAAATATGCAGCCATCCAAAAACATTTGTAACTATTTAAAATTTTAAGCTGAAGTGAATTTCATTGGGGTTTGGTTTGACCCACAAACACAAAGTGGTGCATAACTGTGAAGAAAAGGACTCATGGTTTTCTCATTTATTTGTTAAATAAATAAGAAAATCATCCACACAGCATGAAGCAACTTTATTTACTAATTAGATGGCTTCTAAAGGCAGTTGGTTTTATTTAGGGGTGTCAGGGAGAATTGGGGTAGAATGTAACAGACATGTTTTTCATATTTTTATTTGTTAAACACTTGGAACCACGTGTGAGGATACCACAAGATCTGTAAAATGAATTCACAGCACTCTAGTTAACTTAAGTTTTTCTCTGCACCATGTCTCCCAATAAGTGAATTAACATTTTCTTTCATAGTTAATGAGTTGGTAGATATTTAATCAGGTATTTTTTGTTTTTATAGAAAGTTAATTGGTGGGTAATTTGAAAAATACTGCTCTAAAATGGAAAATAAATATTGAAATAAACAGTATCCAAAATCTCTTTATTTTACTTACCATTTCTTGGGTAGACTTATGTTTGATTTTAAAAAAAAAATACACGGGGTAATGAAATCTTCATTTAAAACAATTATCAGAGATGGTAGCCTCAACTCGGAGAGCTACACATGTTCATCATGAAACAGACAACAAAAAGCATAAAAAGTTTTAATTCACTCCATTTTGACAAGTATAATTCAAATGATTGGCGACAGTAAATACAGTGTAACTGTGGACTTTATACTGCATGATCTGAAAATAGCTTGGTTACTAATGGTAACAGAAGCACTTCTCTTATTATATATCAGAGATAGACTTTCAGAATCTAAATATTTAAGAAACTGATAAAACCAGAAAGTCTTACAGCTATCATCTACTGTAATACTGTTACACAAATAGATACAATCTGAATACCAAAATATGATACACAATTCATACATTCACAAAACAAATGTACGTCAAATAACTTATAGTCATACCTAGCTCTGACATAAGATGTATTATTATAAAAGATACAAATTTTTCACTTGATTTACATGTATTACAAGACCATAGAAATGTGTTGAACGTATAAAAGACAAAGTTTTAATGAAAATGTGGCACTTGAAGTTGTCCTCTGCTACATTCATGATACAGTCTTGTGGGACAGATAAATAAATATACATTTTTCAAAAGAAATAAATTAATTAAAAAGTTCACTTTAGCAATAGTTTGACCTTTCGGGTTAATTTTACATGACAAAATATGCCTTTGTGCAGGCTAAGGGAGGAATAACATCCAGTAGCTAGCTTAGCATCTCTTAGCTTAGCATAAAACTAGACTAAATCAGACCTCGCTCAAAGGTTACAAAAAAAATCCACATACTTTTTCTAATGTTTTCTAATTAAAACGTCCAAGTGTTAAAAATGTTAGTTTGTGCCTAGTCATATTTAGCTACATAAATAAAGGCCAGGCTGTGATCAAACAAAACAGAAGTTACACATCAACGTTATGTGATTAGTAATGCAATAAAATACAATCGATGCAACTGAAAACTATAAGCTCAGTGAATATTGTGTTACTTTTATTATGCAAATACAGTGCTGTGAAAAATAATTTGCTGCCCCACACATTTCTAATCTTTTTACTTAAATCTTAGATCAAACAAATTCAATATCTGACAGTCATGAACAGAACAAAACCAAAAAGGAGCTTAATTTCCTTTATTAAAGATAAAAATCCATCTAAACACACCTGGGCTGATGTAAAAAAAAACAAAAAAACAATTGCTCAAATCATGAAGTAGCTATTATTAACCGCATTTCCAGCATCAGTTTCTCTAGCAAAATATAGGGATTACTGCCAAACCTTTAGGACTCAAGAAATCACCATAGAACTTGACTAAAGTATGCTGAAAGACTTCAGCATGCTAAACGCTGACGGCGTAATCTTAAAAATTCAAGAACAGATGGGAAATCAATGTCAATGACACCTAACAGTCTGGAAAAGGCTACAAAGCAATTTAAGCAACATTGGGAGCCCAGACAAAGAAAATGAAAGCCATTATCCACAAATGGACAAAACGGGACATTGTTGAATCTTCCCAGGACTGGGTTCAAGAACACACAGGTCACAAAAGATCCAAGAAGTTGAGATCAGTTTTCATGGGACAGAGCCTAAACAAAAATGACATCCATGGCAGAGTTCTAAGACCAGGACCGAAATGACCACATGGCCCTGTTTCATGTTTCCCAAACAACCTCTCAGTCATCCCCAAGAAGACATATGGGAAATTATTCTGTCGACTGTTGAGACAGCAGTGGAGCTTTGTGGAAAGTGTCCCATTACATCCGGAGCAAAACTAACATGTCACTACAGAAAAACGACATGATACCAGCATTGAAACACAATGGTGGCAGTGTAAAGCTCTGGGCCTGCTCTGCAGGTTCAAGACCTGGTTTTAGGGTTTCTCAGCACAGTACATTCATTTTCAACATTCACAGTTGACAACAACAACCAACCTTTCTTGCAGATGCCATAGCTGTTGTGTTCTGCTCAGACATTGTGTGTTTTTGCCCTTTCGTGCAGTAATTTTGCAATTGATTTTCTTGAATACCAAGTGGAGCTATATGCCGCGGAGCATATAGCTCCACTTTGTCACAGGCAATTTGTCAATTTCTATCTACGAAAGTAGACATTTGTGGACTCTTTGACACAAATGTCAAAGTCAATGTGTTTCCCTATCTTTTAAATATAGCCTACTGTGAGGATATGTGGTTTTAAGACTCCATTATTTCATGTCTTCCCACAAGAGGTCAGCCATAGTTGTTGGATTGATCAGGGACATAATCTGACATAATTCAATGGAATCAGCTGGTCCAAATAGAGATCAGAAATGACATACATAAAAAATAGATGAGAATTTAGAATCTTTAGAAAATAATGCAGATTACTAAATTATATGTGACCATTTTATGACTATCATGAAAATAATTAGGGAAAAAACTGAACTGATATACAGCTGGAGTATACAAGGGAAGAAAATATGTAGGTGCAAAATGAATGTATGAGTTGATGAAACTGAACCACAGTTTTAATAATTAGAGAGATTTTATAAAGAAATCCCTGCTCACAAGTGAGAGAGAGTGCATTTTGGTAATGAAGTCAGAAAAACTTGAGGGAAGTGTTTTGTAGGGAAAAAAAAGTCTGAAATGGGAGTTGATTGGAGACAGATTGTGGCCATTTTGGTGAAGAAACTTATCCGTCTGGTTTTATGCTAAGCTAATGTAGAACTTGTGTATCTTGGCTGCACTGTTCTTCAGCTTAAACTTTTACGAGCAGCTTTTTCTTCATCTCACCTAATTCTACAATAACATAAATGAGACGATCTAAAACCCAACGGCTGCTTATATCCTCCTCTTATCTGATGAAAGACAGCAGTTACAATGTGTAAACACAAGACACATTTTCCTTAGCATACTGTCAAAGTGAATAGTCTTATACTGAAACTATTGTTAGACTGGTTAAAAATCTGTTTTCAAATAAATAAATGTACATGTATCCATTGGCAATCTTATTCAATTGTCAAGTAAAGGCAGAATCTACTTAAATGTAAAATATTACATCAGAAATATACAGCGTGTTTGCAAGATATTTCACTACTGCATACGGTGTATTTAATTCTTATAAAATGTAGGAACTTAAGTAAAAACTATCGAGTGAAAATGACCACAGAGTGACTTTTTCCTTATATATTATCACATACAGCGCATGTCGACGTAAACTTGAACATGTAGCAGAACTCTTAAAACTGCAGTATGTAACTTTCATAAAAAATATTTTTTACATATCTGTTGAAACTGACACTGTCGTGACATTTTTGTTCGAGACAGATAAAATGTGAAAAAAAAAAAGATCAAGCTCCTCTGCCTTCTCCCAGTGCTATCTAGAAACAACCAATCAGAGCCAGGAAGAGGGTCTTACCGTTGTCAGTCACCCCTCTGTGTGGCGCTGCTCATTCTCCCATTTATCTCCCCCTTCTTGCTGCACAGTCTGTCATGAATGCTCAAGCTAGTTAGTATGGCGACTGATGACTGCGATAAACGGTTTTCCTGTAATGGTAAGTTGTTTCTCCTCCATTAGCATATCTAGCAGCGTGTACACAAGGATGAATGGCAGCGCTAAGACCCTCCTCCTGGCTCTGATTGGATGTTTTTGATTGGGAGTGGTGCATTTCTTCAGATGACCATAGTAGCTCATGGAGGAGTTGGAGGAGATCGATCTTTTCACAAATTGTCTCAAACCATACTGGCACGACATGGTGACAGTTTTAACAAATGGGTAAAAAAGACATTTTAAAAAAATTCAAGTTACGCACTGCACCTTTAACGTTTAGGGCATCAAATTACAGAGTCGAAGCGCTCTGCTTGTAGTCTCCAAGAATGACAGAGGCATACGTCACATTTGGAGGTGTGCACAAGACGGACTCGGACACTGGTGAATTGGGAAATGGGCTTATTGGGGTACCGGAGCGATCGCGGAAAGGGGATGGAGGCATCAGGGCGACGGAGTCCTCCATTGCTAATTTGACCTCAATCATGTCCTCCTCCTCCTCGTCGTCGTCGTGAATCTGGGTGTTGTTATACATGTAGCCCTGTAGGAGGCCGAACTGCTCGCTCTCCATTTCCTCCTCCTCCTCTAAAGGGGAGACGGGCTCCTCATCAAATGGGTCAAGATGGACAGGCAGGATGGGTTCCTGCTGGATGAGGTGAGCCTGGTGGTACACCGGCATGCCTGAAACAGCCGGAGGCAGGCACACGTTGTCAACGAGCTCATGGGTGTCACTGCTGAACTTATTCAGAACAATCTCCTCCTGCAGGCGGTCTGTGACGCAGTGTTGAGGGATGACGCTATTTTGCTGGAGACGCTCCAGGGAATAGAGCTCCATGTCCCCGGCCGCCTCTTTTGTCATGTCACAGGCTGGCATCTGTCCGTGGGCCATCATGGGGGGAGTGGCGGGGGAGCTGTAAGTGAGCGGGTCGTTTTCATCCTCCTCAGCCACATTGTACAACGTCTTAGTGCTGAGGTCTGAGAACTCCCCGGCAGTGTTTTGGTAGGTATTAGTTAAGGGTTTGATGACAGCCATCTGATTGGAACCTGCTTCCTGTCTCTTCACATGCACTGACAGTCTGTGCCACATATGATCCCCTTTGGGAGGATGTCTTGCACCTGGTTCAGACCATGACACAGACTTTCCATTAGAACTATGAACAAAATAAAGATGGCTGTTACTGCGCAGGAACCCGCAAAGGTGTAGAAGAAAAGACAGGTTCAAGTTCATGTCAGAAAATCATGCTAGTTTGAAACTAACAATGGTTTTTATATATGTTCTAGTTGATTTTAAGTGTATAGATGGTATTTCAGGGTATCTTCAGGTTTAATAGAGAGTTGAATTTAGCACACAAAGGCCTCATAGTTTTAGTCTGAAGCTTACATGCATTCAAGATTGGCATGAATGTCAAGTAATGTTCAGTAGTTCCTTTCAATCTTTCTTTTTCCTGAGTAGACTAACCATAAAACAATGAATTTCAGTATTTTTAAAAACAAAACTTCACTGCACTTGATTGATTGTGAATTTTCTCTAATCCACAGAGGCTCAATTTTGACTACACACTCCTATCACCATTTGGTCTCCTAGTAAGTTGCACCTTACCAACTTAAACAAGCTTCCAGATCAATTCTAGTAGAATATTTGACCATTTGTCTTGGCAAAAATTGCAGAATTCACTTAAATGTGTTGGTACAACGGTCAAGCATGGTGACGGCAGCATCATGTAATGGACCTGTTTTGCTGCCAGTGACAGTGATGCATTGCAAATAGAGGTGGGAATAATGAAGGTTTACCATTACCTCCAGATAAGTAGCTAACATTTGTAAAGGAGTGGGTGTTCACACAATACAAACAGGCCAAACACACAACTATAAATTGGCCAATTAATGTATATATTTGAGCCAGTATGGAATATATAAAGTCAAGAATATATAAAAGTTGTGCTACCAATTTTTGTAAAAACAAACAAAAACAGTCGATCGTGAAAAAAGTTTTGTCACTGAATAAATGACTAAAAGTTTGAAATAAACAGACATTTATGCCAGTGGTTAATGTATGCAGACTTCTGACGTGAGATGTATTATTTTCTGGTCTGATCTTTAGTTCAATGAGTCCTGTAGAAACCCTTTTTATTCTTTTTTTATCCCTCAGCACATAGGGATGCTTGTTTTAATTTCGCCAACAAATCAAAGGATGACACGTCTGTGTGAATTGAGTGATGACCTATATTTGCCACACTTTACAACAGGTGCCTCTCTGACAGTAAATACAGCTAGATGTCAAGCTCCCTCAGAGAGGGAGTTCCAGTAAAACGAGCATCCCTGAGGTGCCTCAGGAGCAGGACTCAGACTCAATTAATGAACCCACCTGCCGTTCCCGGTGTTCTTCTTCCTCTTGAACATGTTGAGGAGACTGTTGCTTCGGCAAGCGATCTTGCCGTCGCCAACATGCATGCGCACAGCGTCAGACGTGGTGAACGCGCTGCGCACGTTCCGCTCCGGCTTCGCGATGATGATGTACATTTTTGGCGTGAACATACACCCCAAAGCCACAGTCACGCTGAGGCTCACGGAGAACGACGTGGTGATGATTTTGTAGTTGCTGCCGAAGTAGATCGGCACAAAGGCGAGCCAGATGATGCACGTGGTGTACATGGTGAAGGCGATGTACTTGGCTTCGTTGAAATTGGCGGGAACGTTGCGGGTCTTGAAGGCATAGTAGGTGCAGCTCATGATGAGCAAACCGTTGTAGCCCAGTGGCGCCACAACGCCGAGGTTGCTGGTGTTGCAGATCAGAAAGACTTCTCTGATGCTGGGGTAGGATTTGATCGGTTCGGGAGGCTCCATGATGATAAGCGTAACTTCCAACGTCAACTGAAGACTAATAAGTATTGAGGCAATGACCAGCTGAGCCCACGCGCTCATGAACCTCGGCTTCCTGGTGCAAATCTTCTTCTTGCTGCCCGCCAGGATGCGAGCGATGCGATTGGTTTTGGTCACGAGTGCGGAGTAGCACATGGCAGCCGAGAGTCCGACGAGAATTCTCTGAAGGTAGCAGGACACCACCGTGGGTCGCGCTATGAGGGTGAAAGGGCACAGGTATCCCAGGAAGATCCCCGCGAGGATAATGTAGCAGAGCTCACGGCTGGATGACTTCACCACAGGCGTGTCACGGTACAAAACGAAGACAAAGGCAACGAATGACGTAACCAGGATGCCCAGGCAGGAGAAGACAACCTGGATGATGGACTCTGGATTGCTCCACTCCAGGTAGTGCAGGGGAATTGGTTCGCAACCTGACGGGAGAATACATGCTATTTTACATCATGTCACAGAATCACAAAGCTCACAGTGGTTGTTCGAGTTGACCAGCAACATTATGGGGGATTTTATGTGCCAGACCAACATGAAATTGCATTGATCAGTAATGGATTATTAGGTGCTGTTGCATGGTTATTGTTTCTTAAGTTAGGTTGTTTTTGAGGTTGTACTAGAAGAAATCTTGGGATGCTTCTTGGGAGGGAGGGGGCTGTTGTTGGAGGATGAGAGAGTTGGCTGGTATTTCTTTGAGAACTGCCCCGTTATGTTTGATCTAAATAAACCAGTGTTAGTCGCAAAACCTCTGTCTGGTGCTTGGGGGTCAAAATGGAACATTACAATATTTGTTTTTTCAAATGAAATAAATTAATTTAAAGGAAATAGAGCTTTCTAAGAAGGCATCAGATGTTTGCCAAACAACATTAGCATCACGAAGACCCAGGAAGACTGCAGATAGGTCAGGAAAAAGGAACGTTTAGGCAAAAATCACAACAAAATTACGTAAGAAAGCAAAATTCCAAACTTTGAACATCTCAAAGGATGCTGGTCAATCCTTTATTAAAAAATGAAAAGAACATAGCCAGAATGCAAACTTATTAAGGAACTAACCCTAATTTGAGAGGCCACCAAAAAAGCATTTATGAGAGGAGCAACAAGAAGTCCATGATAACTTAGAGGGAGTTGCACAGATCGACAGCTCAGGTGGCAGAAACTGTTCACATCTGGCCATTATGGAAGAAGAGTGGCCTATAAGGTTTGCTACATAATCTACAGGGGCAAGATGAAATGCGCGTAAAAATGGTGCTCGGACGAGACCAAAATCTAACTTTTTAGGCAACATGCAAAATAGTATGTGTGGTGGAAAACTAAGACTACGCAACACCAATATATGGACGTTTGTGGCTCCAGCCTGACAAAATATGATTATATTAGATTGGCTATCAACTCAAAGGTGAATAAATAATTTTGAAATAAAAAGCCCTTCAGACTTCAGGCCACTTTACATGACTGCATGTACAAGAAATGACGAGCATCTTAGTCGGAGAAAATACAGTAATTTCTAAAGTAGGTTTTTAGCTCAACTATAAATAAACGCCTTTCAACTGAGCCATGGCCAGGCTGGGCTGCAGCCAGGCTAGAGGGGGCCGAAGAAGCAGGACAAAGTAAATAGCTGCACATTTCAGTCATCAGAGTAAAATCACCTACGGTATATTTTTACATTTGTAGAGTACAAGGGGAATGTGGAATCTGTATATTTTCTAACACTTTTAAACTAGACATAGACAGTCAAGGGGTGATCTGTTTCTGTTGGTGTCATCAGCACTGTTATGCTGTTGCTGATAAAAATGCAAAAGCTTACGTTTGATGAATGTGTTAAGAAGATGTCTTTTGTTTGGAAAGGCGTACAAGGCCTTGCTAAAGTGGGCCAGAAGAGTGGTAAGTGGAATAGGGCTGCTGTCGGATGAAATGGTGAAGATGATGAATGTGCTCTCAGGTGTCATGGGAAGGCAATGAAAATAGGACAGAACAGGTTTGGGAAGCAGAAAACTCTTAGCAGGACAAACTGTGCAGGGTGCAGTAGTTCTGGCAGGAGACGTAAGAGCTTAGGGGAACTTTTTGGTTTTGTAAGTCAAGCGATTGTCGCTGCTTGAAGGCATAATGCCAAAGGAATGGGTACTCTGGCAACTAAAGTAACCCCAGTTTAAGTCAGCATGAAAGCAAACAAACCAAACATAATAACCCTTTTCTAATCAGACAAAAAAAATCATCTGATTGGGTCCTCCATAAAAAGAACAAAAAATCTGATTGTTCTTGTGCATCTTAATCAATTTTCCTTTGAGGGTGACCGCTTGGGTCAGATGGTGGACAATACCAAAACCGTCAACTCTGGTTGTGGAGTGTGTCATCCAGGAAAACATTAAGATTCAGGAATTGTCCAGACTAAAACCGGGTTGTACATGTGACTATACTTAAAATGTATCAATTACTACAAAAATGAGTGGTTGAATATCCAACTAGAATTACTTCAGAAACTTGATGAGATATGATTTCTCTGAAACATGCATGATTCATCCAGATATTGGTGGTGTATGTATTTATTTGAGCTTACATGCTGTATGTTGATTCTATGTAGAGGAAATGCACAATGAATTTAAAAACCATGCATCCAATTTGCAATTGAAGATCACTGAGTGATTGGCCCTTCACAAAAACGCCCCCCCCCAAAAAAAACAAGAGTGGTTGAAATCAAATATAACAAAATGTGTATGACATTCATGCCATCTGATTGGAACTCCACATAGTCTTATTTATTTATTATCTGGTGATTTGGTACAGTTCTGATGACAGCTTTTTAGATCCTCTATCATCTCGTCTCCAAAACTGACATAACTTTACAGCAGTTGTAAAAGTGAGGAGAAGAAGACAAACAAACGCACCCTCCAGTTCTTCGTCAGGCCACCAGCCCAGCTCACAGGCCTTGCATGTGAACTCGTCCTGCACATATTCATTGTCCTTGCAGGCAGTGCATATCCAGCAGCAGCTCACCTCCCCCTTTCTTATGACCTATCCAAAAGAAACAAATATATATATATATATATATATATAAAGTACTTATCTAAAAATACCACTGTGTGACTCTCTGCTGCCCAGAACAAAAGGAAAGCCAGTAAATATTTTATATTAGCTTAAAACATGGAACATGTAAATAAATAAAAGTTATAAGTAACAAATTGGTAGTGTAACTATTATTTTTGAAATCTTTTACTAATAAATAACTTATTACAGTTGTGAGTAATAACAGAATTATAGAAAACAAATAATATCTCAACTGGAATTACAATGCTTTTAACAATATTTTTATTGTTGATTAATAAAAAGTCTATCTAGATCTATTGACAGGCTGCTAGCTAACTACCTCGCTGGATAGTTAGCTAGCAACTGTCTAACTATTTAGCTAGTTAGCTAGCTGTCTAGCTAAGTATTAAGCTAGCCGGTTAGCTAGTCAGCTAGCTATCAACAAACACTGTATAGTTAAATAGACAACTAAAGAGTATGACTAAAGTCTGTTCTGTCTCTAATGGGAGTAGACTTTCTCAGTGCAAAAACATTAAAGATGTCAGCCATCAGTGGAGTCTAATCGCAGCGTGTAAAAGATTAGTCCTGGACCTTGATTTCTCCTTTGGAGCAGGGCTCGCTGCAGACGGAGCGGACCATGTCACTGCTGTTCATATGGATCATTTCATCGTCGAGGCTCAGCATGCCCTCATGCCACGAGCCGATGTTGATGTAGTCATAAACACCAGGCTCCACGTGCTGGAAGTTCATAATCTCATACCTGAGTGAAGATGGGCGGGACAAAGATGACAACAAGGTAATCTAAATAATTTATAGCTAAAAAAGACTCTTTAACAGACTCTTTTTCAAATCAGTTTTTCCCATTTTGTGTTGTTCAAATTAGTGATATTTCTTTTTTTGCTTTCCTTCCCAATAGATTTCTTGTTCATTTGTAATGCTTAAGTACTTGACTTCATCATGCAATTTTTTATATAGGGCAAAGATAATATGAGTAAATACAACAAGCAACTTTAAAATCATAATTTAATTTATTGAGGGACAAAAAGGTATTCAGAAAAACCGTGGCACATCTATTTCAAAAACAATTAACCACTTCCTGAACCCAGTAACTTGACTTTCCAGCCTTGACGGCAATTGTCAGTAAAAACTGGTAGTAAGTCTTTTACATTGCTAAGGATTAATGTTAGCCCACTCCTCTTTATAGATTTGTTCTCAATGAGCCACATTGGAGGGTTTTCAAGCCTGAGCAGCTATTTTTTTTATAAAGACAATGCCTATGAGATTTATATTATCTGTTAGCCACAATTGTGGCATACAACCACGCTTTAAACCACACATATAAAGTAGCTCACCTTCCAGGCGAGTCTCCATTCTCATCAAACCATATGTCCTCCCCGGACACTCCTGTGAAGGACGTCTTGAGTAGAAACTCCAGCAAATGGCTTCCATCGATGGGCTTCATGTCATCGCACAGTCCCACATGGCCATCACAGAGGTGAGAGTGCATGTCATGCAGACCGTGTGCCATGGCGTAGATGGCATTGATGACAAAGCCCATCTTGCTGTCTTGAACATAGTTGTCTTCAAGACTTTCATAACCTGCCCATGAAGGAGACAACAGTAAGGAATCTCCTACAAGATAAGTGTATTCGTTTTTTTAAAAAGGGAAAAGCCGTACAGTGCCTCGTCAATGCAAGCAGTAGCATGTTTTATGTCATCTCTCAGGTTCAGATGTACCCAACAGGTTGCCTGGCAGGATGCAAGGTATTACAAAGGAGTGATAGGGTGCACATAGATGCAGAAAATGTTCTCTGAATTCAAGCTGCTGGAAACACGCTCGTTTTTTTTTTTTTTTTGTCCTCTGTGGGAGACTGCTTTTAAGGAACTGGAAGTCTCAGAAAATGGCTTCAAAGAAACCTTGTTACCATGGCAAAACTATTCATTCTTGGAGTCATGAGTCAGGATTCAATTAGAAATGGTCCAACTGTTTAAAACCTGCACCGCATCGACTCTGTATTCTGCTCGACCACGGTTAATGTCACAAAGTCTCACGGGTTTTTCTTTTATTTAGCTTCCTAATTTCATCTGTCACTGCGGGGATTAACAAATACTTAAAAAATAAGTAACATTAGAGTATGTGATCTTTCAAACACACCCTATCAGTTCAGTGTAATGCAAGCTGGAGAAAGCAGTTTTTTAATTAAGCGTTTCACATTGTACTTAAACCTCTCTTGCGGCAATCTTTTTGTGTTAATAGCTGTGTTCAATATTTTGCATCTTCTCGCTGAAGGTCCCCGAAGTCTGATTATTATAATTTTTTTTTTTTTGCAATGCAAGCTAAAGCAACTAGTAATAATGCATTACACTGCAGTCTTTACCTTGACTATCAGTACAAGATAGCATTATCCTGTACATGCACATGCCTTGGAAAAGTATTTGTACGTCTTAAACCTTTACTTATGTAACACTTCCTGTGTTTTCCTGAGACTTTACTGGACACAATAAAAATATAAAGAAGAGCACAGCTGTGAAGTGGAAGGTAAATGATAAATGGTTTTAAAATATTTTTGCAAATAAAAATCTAAACAGTTCAACACACACACACTTGTTATTTCGAGAAAACCATCAGGAAAAGCTACATACGTAAAACGTCTGCTCTCGGCTTCCACACGTGGCTACTAATTGTGGTGCGTAATATAAATTATCTCAAAACCAACAAAAAAATATATATTTTTTTTTTTGTTTTAAAAACAGCCCTTTTCATTATTGAACCATTATATTTTAGCAATATTTAACTGTAGTTTATCTGAATGTGTGTGTGATCTTGGTGGTGCCTTGATTTCAGCCAAAAGATAGATGGGTCCAGGCGTTAATGTTGCAGATCTGAGCACCAGTGTGAAGGCTGGAAGTCTGGCAAGGTTTATCCTAAAGCAAGAATTATTAGTATTTCGCCTGTCTAAGTATGATCCACTTTTGAACACAGACTGAATGTCCATTCCTCCTTTGTGCAGAGAGCGATTGCACTGTCCTTTCTCCTTAAACTATGCTGTCACAGAAACACAGCTTTCTCTGAGCTTTGTGTAAACGGAGAAAAATCTGTAAGGGTTGCTTTATTTTGGAGATATGGCTTCCTACAAGCAGTCCCGAAAAAAGAAGGAAAGAAAGAAAAGGTTTTCTATTTCTATTGCATGTCCAGTAAATATTCCAATCCTGTGTGAGCAAAATGATGCTGGAGAAGCTGGTGTCTGAGTGCAGAAGATTCTGTTGTTGCTAAGTTCAAATAGCCATTTCACTCTTTTTTTTAAGAATATATTTGATCATCTTTAGTCTAAAATAAGAAAAACCAAAGAATGATCAGGGTTAATCTCCATTAAACTGAGCTTCTGTGATTTATGAAACATCATACTTGTAAACATACAAAAAAAAGGATTACGGTATCTTAGATTGAGACTAGCATCAACGCGTCAATTTCACAGAATCCTTAAAACACATTTTTGGATTTGTAAAAATCAAAAACAGGGTGTGGAAAAAAGATCTTGGCTGATTTCCAGGAGAGCAGTTCATTAAATGTATCTTACAATTGGATTTAAATGTTCTACTTGTTTTCTGCTGCTGGTTTGTTCCACTCTCCTGTTAGATGGCATTTCAATCATTTGTTGAGAATTCATGCAATACTTTCTGGGGGGAAAAAAACAGATTGCAGCCGCTCTAAGCAGCAGCAGCAGGTGACGATATTTCTTTATAAGCATCCCCTCCTGTATGCTGTGCTTGTTGCAATAATGATTTCAGAACAACTGGTGGGAAAGCTGCCTGTGCAAACAAACACACAAACAGTAACTACAGTCGGGTTAGCAGCTGGGTGAGCATCCGAAGGGAGCGACTGGTGATGACCTACTTTAGCAGCTCCTTGTCTTTGACGCTCGCTGCACTCACTAAGCTGTAGGAGATTCAGTCATGATGCGGCGATGTTATGATGTCTGCATGCAAGCAGAGGGACCTACTGCTGCATGTCGGGATTATTCGGCTGCATGACAGCGGGACTTTGTCTGCTTACTATATGAGTAGAACAGCACGGTTTGTGTGCTCACATGCAAATTCAGCAAGATTCAGCCAGTTATTGGGCTGTTTTATGCGACTGCCTTAAAGCATAGAGGGAGGGCGTGAGAGCACAAACGAACCCAATTATTGGGCTCTCGGAATCCCAAACAAAACATCCCAATAGCTTCATATATAAGAGGTCCACTGAGATTAATTGTATCATTAATGTGTTTCAATTTTAATGTCAGTCAACCTCCAGGTATATTTGTGAGGTGAGCAGCGTTATGTTTCCATTCAGAAAAAAAATAAAAATAAAAAATCACTCACCATCTTGGAGTTCTAAACCAAAATAAATTAATAAATAAGAAATAAAAACAATAAAAATGACTAAACAGCAAACGGGAACTACTTTCCACAAAAAAGACAAAAATAAGTATTTTTTTAATACAATTTTTAATGTGTTGTTTTTTCTTAAATTAAAACATGACAGCTCATGGGAGCAAACAAAAGCTTCAGGTTTGTGCATCAGACCAAAAATATCACACACAAAAAAAGTGTGAATGCTGCAAAAAATATTATTTAACAAAAAGTGCAACATAAATCCAGATAAGTAGAGCCAGAGGTGTCAACTGAAAAAAAAAAAAATAGGTGTTGCATGCACCAATTTATATTTACGTTTATCAGTTTCTTTAAACGTCATTTATATTAAGAGAGAGAATCTTTTCTTTTTTATTTTAAATAAAACCCTCATATATTTTGATTAAAAACGTAAATATATATACAAGCTTTTTGTTGGGGGAAAAAAACTCATGAATAAATAAAAAGAGCTGTGTCATAAAAAAACATTTAGAAACATGCTTGTTGAGCATCATTTCAAGAAAACAAGAACCAAAGCTAATGCATTAGCAGTGTTCCTTTAATAATGAAAAGCACTTAATTTACCTAGATCATCATCCTCTGTGAAAGCCAAGTAACACACAAATGAACAATATGAAAAAATGTACTGGATTCACTGGTGGAGAATTTTACCCTCGGGTAGTCTAATTCATATTTAAAGAGGTTGTTCCACTTCATGGGGCCTTTTGGCTCCTTCGCTCTGGCACTGAATACATCACAATATTTCAGAGTAACAAACAGATACTTTCTCTGTTAAAAATAAATATACTACCTGAGCAGTTGCGTGCGTAGTTCATGTTCTCCTGCGGGTGTCCGGGAAGGCGGCACTGAAAGCGGTGCTGCCAGAACTCCGGGAACCACGGGTTGCGCGTGTTCGTGCTGAGCTTGAGCTTCAGGAAGTAATTGTCGAAGGAGGAGACCTCTTCGGAGTGTAGCTTCACGGTGATGCCGCCAACAGCCTCGTGTTCGTATCCCTCCACTACCTCCACGCGGTCCGCCCAGCCGTCACTGCAGAAAACAGCACAATTAATCAGATTAACTAATCTGAAGGTATGTGTCTCTGCCGCCGCCATGATTCACCGTTGGGATTGGAAACTAGCGTTTTGAAGGCACGTGCACACATGCTAGGTGGTGCTAGCAGCGGCGGTTATGGGCGACATGCCAGGGCGCCATTTTGTCAATGAGACGCTTAAATACGGTACTTTAGAAAGTATTTAATTTAGATGCTCGCTTTGCAAATGCTGGTGAACACCGAAACTTTAGCCAATTTATTTTTTACAATTTAAATTTTTTCATTCACATAAGACGAAATATTGGAAATGTATTGGGGCAACACCCAGTCTTGTTAGAATGTACTTTATTAAATGACACACAAAGTTGTTCCATTAGAACACAGACCTGCATGTAAACAACATATTCCCTCGATGACTATACCCCTAAAATGAATGTGGAAAAAAAAGAAAACATCAAAAGAAAACATCAAAAAAAAAAATAAGTGGTCATAAATTCAGAGCTCTCTCAAATATCCTCCTGTGTTTCCACAACTCCATTTTCCAGTTTCCGAAGGGTGTGCGGTTCTCACTGTACTTGCCGAGAAAAGACAAGAAAAGCCTCCGAGTCCACTGACACAATCACAAGTCCAGTGAGAATTCACAGATTAGGAGCGTAGCTGTGCCGTCTGCCCCTGAGAGATTCAAACTCTCACCCGGCTCACACACTCCGAGCCTCAAGAGGGAAATCTGTTTCTGCACTGGTCATAATCTCTATTTCCTGCATGTGTCGCTTATTATGGTTAACAATCTGTCTGTCAAGAACTCACCTTCATCTTCTGCAAGGAATTAAAAACATGTTGAAGAAAAGGCAGAAGTGTGTGCCATGTGAATGGAATATAGAGGTGGAGAACAATCTGCATGAAAGTCCTTTAGAAGGAAGTGTTGGCGTCTTTTCAGGTTTTCTTAATGGTAACTTTTTTATGCCTTGCATTAGGTTTGATTAGTTTCTTCTGTAATGGGGGGAACAGCAGCTCCACTTAATGAGAAACCTAATTTTCCATGGGACTGTAATTGGGAGAACGCTGACTGCCACCTTGGCTGACTCTGCCACCGTGTGCATTATTATTTTTGCTCCCTAGCAGTGGTTATATAAGCCTAATTATTATGTTTTTCGTAGGAATAAGCAATAAGATCCTCAGCACTTGCTGGGAACAACCAACACGGATTCCCCAGAGTTTTTTCCTCGACAGAACTGAGAAAGCAGTAGCCCATAGCGTAAGGTAAATACGGATACTAGCCAGGCTTCCGCTAAATGCTGTGGTTTGGGGAAAAAAATCCTATCCTGAATGTTTTCACTTTTTGTCACAGTACAACCACAAACGTGATGTGTTTTAGAGCAACACAAAGTAGCATGTAACTAAAGAAGTAGAGGGAAAGTCTGAATGTTTACATATTTTTCACTGATAATCTGCAACTTCCAGCTGTTTGGGGATACGCCTCTAACAGGTGAAATGGCCTGGGTCAGATTAGCTAGAGAGTTTCTATGAACAACTATTTCAGCATCAAAAATGGTCACAGACTTTTGATTGGATTTAGGTTTGACTTTATGTCATTCTAAAGCAGTGGTTACCAAACTTTTTCTCCTGCCCCCCCCCCCCGTGGTTTCCAAACTACTTCTGGGCCCCACTATGGCTTACAAATAGCTGACTGGTTGAACGATGTGTGTGAGCGAAGGGGGTGGATTCTTAGAGACTCCCTGTTATACTCAGCCCCGTCTCCAGATGAACAAGGGGGGGAATCAACTTTTTTGGGGGCAAAATGAATCGTAGCTGAACATGGACAACAACATGTTCAGCTACTTCAGTACAAGCTACTTGTTAACAATCTTTAGGTGCTGTATTGATATTAGCTATCTTTTAGCTAACTTTACCTGCATCCAACAGCTTTACTCAACAGTCTGTTAGTTTGGAGGAAAAACTGAAAAGTTCTTTGCGTTTTGCTGGTTTGCTGCCATGATTCTAACACACCTGCGTAGCAGCAGCAGCAGCAGGTCTCCTTCACAGGTGTAAACGCAGTGCGAGCGTCGTAGCGCTCATGTAACGTTTAAAGGCGGCTCGGAAAAACAGGTTAAGACATGTTACCAACGGATTAAACAGTTTTAACTGCTGATAAAAGTGATAGAGGACACAGATATGGGAAGTGTTGAAGCCTCTACTGTATCAAATTTACAGAGGAATAACAGAGAGTTGGCCATTCTAAGGTAAAAACCCAGAGCATACTGCGTTCATGTTATTTTTTTTCTTTTCATCCAGAAGGTTTCCCCCGACCCTCCTGCAATGGCATGGCACCCCCCCCAGGGGTCGCGCCCCACAGTTTGGGAACCTCTGTTCTAAAGCATGATTTGATTTAAACCAAAGCTTTAGCATTGCTAAAAGCTTTTGTCTCAAGTCTTTTGTTGCCTCTTACAAGTCTTCTAGTTGCCCTGAATTCAGCTTCATCCATCTTTTTTTAATGTCTGATCCACCACCACAGATTATATACTAGTAAATTCCATTACAATTACACAATTATGTTTGTTTCATTCATTTAGAATTTAAAATGAACATGCCACATGTTGCTATGAAGAAAAGTTTTGAATGAAAATGAGTAGTTGGCAGAATAAAATCTTATGTTTTGTGCTCGATCTATCGCATAAATCCAAATTAAACAGGCAGTGGCTGTAGTGCACTAAAATGTGAAAAAGTTTGAGGTGCCGTAATCGGTAATAAATCTGGGTCATAGCATGCCGTTTCCGACTTAAAACATAATCTTTGGACAAATTGCTGTTTATCCGCAGGACAGAAATATCCCACCTCAAACCCTCTTTTGGGTTGTGGGAGCCAGTCGCACGTTTGGCTTGGCTGACACTTCAAGAATGAGCTGACAAAGGCTGTGCGCTACGACGGTCTCAACAGTACCTGGCCATCTGCTTCACAGCATCACGCCACCCCCAGGCCGACACTCCCAGTGCCAAAAACCTACAGCTCTGACGTCCACACACACACACACACACACACACACACACACACACACACACATACTGTAAAGTACTCTGAGTTCATGCACTTGTACATCATTTAGCTTCGCATGGCAAAACTGAAACTATTCATGTGAAGACGATTTTAAAGTAATTCTGCACGAGAGGAGGAAATTATTTTAAGATAGATTCGAAACCAAATAGAGTACATGTTTAATTGAACGGGGGCATCGCTTCCGAGCTGGTTAAAAAAGTTATTTGTTGATTGGGAGGTGTGAGAATAGCCTTCCTCCTCCGTCTTCCTCCACACAGCAGAACAGAAGATGGATGGCCGATGACCAGCACCTCCAGGCCGTCCAGTTGGCCTGCTGCACAGGCGACTGCGTGTGTTCACTTACTGCATTGCTCTAAAAAACATTTTCCATTTTAGAAGTCTCCTTGACCCAGAAAGCACTCCGTCACACGCACACACACACACACACACACACACACACACACACGCCGCATGCACACACACTGCTTTTCTGCACCCTTCCCACCAGCCGTGGCAGGCATGAAGCACAAGAGAAAGCGCTTTTTACTTGATCGTGTGAGTTTCAGAAACATTTGGGTGACATTTTAATGCCCACACAACCAGCAAAACATCTATAATGAATGAAAGAGATTTAACTTTAATTACGGCCTCAATTCAGCTGCTAACTAGACCAGCGACAAACCACGACTCCACAATAGGATAATTTCTGCCGTATTAGCTTTGATGTTCCTTACTGCACACTCCCCAGATTATGCTGGAGGTGCTGTCCCATATTAGCCCGTCCTGCCGGAGATCTGACAGGGAGCGGGAAAGCTTGCTGCGTGGATGCATTATTCATCAGTGAGCCTGATTCAAAGCGTCTCCTGCCTTCAGAGGAACTCTTTGGGAAAATTGGGAACATTTGAGTTTTGTGTGAATTTTGTGTAACAACTGATTCAGGCTGAGAACATCTACACGCCAAAATATGGATTCCAAACAAGAGACAAGGATGAGTGATGTCCTTTTTCCTTAAGTTATGAGGAAAACCATTCGATGAACAGACACTAACATTTAACCTTAATAAAAGTTGCAAAAGTTTTGCATGATACGCTGTTCACAAACTTCAAAGTATTAAATTAGGGTTTATGTTATAGAAAAATATGCATACTTGAGAAGTGTTAGGAAAATTGTCAATTGTTTCTAGTTTATTATTGTTTATTTATTTTGTAATAATATAGGTTTCATACTTTTCAAGCATTTTCAAGGTAAGTTTTTAAACTTTTCCAGTTTAAACCACACTTTGGAGATAGAAAAAAATAATGTTAAAGAACTATAAAAAAAAAACAATTTCAATTGACTATTGTATGATTTTATTTATTGTCATTAAGAATATTTTGTAATAGTATTCTACTTTCTGCTGCAGGGACACGGTTGACTAAAACCCTAAAAGTGCAGTATGTATTTGTATTCAGTCCCCCTTACTCAGATACCCCTAATAAAAATCCATTCAGAGTGTATTTAGAGGTAATCTATTCATTATATAGACTACACTTGTTTGTAATTTATTCTCAGTTTTTATACAATTAAGAGACCTGAATGCAGAAACCGACTGAGGCAAAACTGAATTTCAGTGATAAATAAATACAGTGGAGACTTTGAAAACGACAGGAAGAGACTAGAGCAGGGAAGAGCCACAGGCAAACCATGGACAAACAGAGAATGAGAGATAAATACTGGTTAGCTGGATTATTGAAAAGAGACAGGTGGTGGAGGGAAAAAAAACAATAATCACAAGAGAAGCAGAAGAGGACATAAACAATAAACCAAGAAGGGGAGGCTAACACTAATCTAAGGAAACTACAGTAAATTCAAATGCACAACCAGAACAGGTACGGCAAGACTTTCCCACCATTATTAATGAACTGAATACGGCAAGACATGTTGAACAATAAAGCATGCAGGAACTAATAAAGTAAATAAACAAGAAATTGACAAAAATACAAGCAGACAGGCCAGGTAAACAATTGTAGATAAGTTTAAAGCAGGGTTAGATTATAAAACAGAAATGCCAAGCTTTAAAGATCTCAAAAACACGGCACAAACCTGAAAACAGGAGTAATTGGAGAATGGGTGCATGTTTACTGTAATCTGAGATGACAACTATTAAGTCATGGACTCATTAAATTTAGGCTTTATATTGGAGTGACAAGAAGAAACCAATTGGTGACAAAATGCTGAAGCAGCTCCTGTTTGCAGCTTCTTTGGTCAGATGAGGCAGAGATTTAGGTTTTTGGTGCACATCCAAAATCATATATGGCAACACTACACATCACCCTGCACACACCATTTAGACATGGACACATGGTAGTGGCAGCATCATGCTGAGGGAGTGTTTTTTTTTTCTTCAGCTGGTAGAGGGAAGTAAATAATAATTGACAATATTTCAGTCTCCAGGTGTGTATTGATTATAAAATATATCCTAATTATCGCCCTCAGAGGAAGGTGATCCAACAAAGTGCTGATTCAGGGCTTTGAATTCAAATTTGAGCTACTTGACTCAGTTTTTTGTAAAAGATTTTAGAAATCATGAATCCCTTTCCTTCCACTTAAAGACAGACTGTGGGATCTGAAGGTCGTTGGAGGGGGGAGGACTTAATACATTACTTTTCAGAGTTTTACTCCTTTTACTATTTTCTTGCACTATATTCATGTTGGTCTGTCACAACAAATCAATACAAACCACAAAAAAATAAATGCTGAGGTTTGAAGTGATAATGTGACAAAAATGTGAAAAAGTAGTAAATATGTTGACATGGCGCTGTAATTGAAATGGAACTGGAAGAACTATCTGCACAAAACTCTCAATAATTGTTACATAAATACCACAAAGTTGTAAAAGAAAAAGGAGATAATCTTAATATCACATCTACTGTATTTTATGAAGATATTAAAAGTTAGTGGATCATTTAATGATAATGACAGAATTACCTGCATATTCTATAAGGAACAAAAACATGCTTTGACAGAGCCATTAAGTGCCGTTTTTAGTCCTACTTGGTACCATCAGTAAGGAGCTAATCTGAGTTTTACAGCCTATTTTTACAAAAAAAACAGCTAAGGATAAAAGCAACTTTAGCTTGTTAGTGTTTCATCTCCCGTCCTCCAAAAAACAAAACAAAACAAAACAAAAAAAAAACACAACACATAAAGCTGGAAGCCCCTTGGGAAAACATTCCCTAACGAACCTGCCAATTAGGAGGAACTCTCCCGCCACTCCGAGGCGCCTCATAGCCATGAGCAGCCCGCGGACTGTCATGCCTTCACAGAAGCAGACAACAACCCTGGCTTTGGGAAGACGCTCCCGCAGCTTCCTGAGCAACCGGTCGAAGTGCTTCTCGCCAGCGTTGCTGTAGATCTTGTCAGAATGAGCGATGCAGAGGCCTTCCTGCGAGGCGAGCTCCTTGAACGCTTCCATCCCGCTCTCGCCGTAGTTACCTGAGAAAGACAAGAGGAGCCGTCAGCAGAGGCTCATTTGCAGGGGAACAGACGCGATCAGTAGGCTGTCATTCATAACTTTTCTCGACGGCGTGGTTTTTCAGATTCGCTGAAGTGTCATTGAATATGAATTTCTTGTTGTTTTTTTGGGCACAGAAGAGAACATGGGTTGTAAAATATCCAGAGGATGCTGTAACAGAAGTTAAAGACTTGCATCTTGTTTCCACTTGCCTGCTCGGATCTTAAGAATCAATCAGTTGTGGCAAAACACATTAAAACGCGCCTCGTGCTTACTGCAGGTTTTGATCCGTTTGCCAAACAGATTTTAATCACCTCAAAGAAATCTTACCATGTTTTAACAGGATTATCATCTCCTCTTCCTACATTTATCATATTCTGTTGTGAAAAAAAATGAAGCAGGCATGAAATTTGACTCCAAATCATGTGAGGGATTTTTGATATTCTTGTAATTGCCATACAGTGTTTTTTACATATTTTGTGACTTTTAAATTTGCAAATCTCAATGTGCCTTACTTGGGTTGTATTTAGCTTCAGCTATTTTGGAAATACCTCTGGCCTTCTTCTCTGTCCCTGCTGAAGAAATAAATCCCCTCATGATAATGCCTGAACCACCATTTGTAACCATGGTTACAGTGCGCTCACGGCGGACATAAAAGTTTGGTCTCATCTGACCAAAGTGTCTTCTTCCACATGCTTTCCAGGTCACCCGTATGTCTTGAGGAAACGTTTAGATTTGACTTCTTAAGGCTGTCGCTCAACAATGTCTTTCTTAGTCATTCGATTTGTGACGAAAAGTTCAGTTCAAATTCCTCCACCTGAGTAGTGGATCTGTACGGCTCCTCCAGACTTACAGAACCTCCTGACTATTGATTAAAGATGTGAATCTTTCACTATCTACCAATTCACTTCCAATTCGATTCGGAAACAATCGGTCTGCAGATTCTGTTTAAATTATGTGACTGATAAGTGGAAAAGACAGTGTGTGTGGGGGGGGAGGGGATTTACATTTCTGTATCAAATTCAATCAGTTTATATTTAAACAAAATCGGTTTGTGCATAAGCTTAGCAGGCTGGCTTTTCCTTAAATAAAAAAAATCATAGAATAAGTCAAAATATATACAGAGGGCGAGACAGCCTTCTGCGATATGCAGTGTAGTTGCAAAGACGTACAACTTAAACACATCTTAAAATTGATTTAGCATTTTGATTCAATTCAGAATTACCAGGCCTATAAATTGCAGTTCTCTATAGAACTGATTTATTTTTCTGCACCTCTACTGCTGATCCCCTTGAAATGCCTGTAAGTTTAGGAGAAGAAAAAAAACAACAACTTTGTGTTGGTTTGTCACATAAAATGCCAACAAATTACATTGAGGTTTTGGTTTTAACATGACAAAATGTCCAATGGGGGTATAAATACTTTTACAAAGTATTACAAAACATGGCTTCAACTCAATATGTATATTTTTGTTGCTGTATAGGTGAATACATCGTGACCTTTATTATAGTGGCTTGACTGCAGGACTTGGTATTGTGAACAGAATGTTACAAATGCAAATTACACTTCTTAAATAATTCAACGGCTTTTATAAAGAAACCCAGAATCAATTAAGGAAAGAGGCTTGATTTGACCTTCGTAGACCTCAAATGATCAGTGCTCCTGATAAGCCAGGAAACTCACAAAACTGAATGCCTAATGAGCACAGATCATAACCGTGGCTAGAATATCTATTTGTCCAAAAGCTGGACGCTTTGCCTAATTGAGTGACACGACACATTGAGGGACGATCAACAGTTTCACCTTTTGAAAAATGTACCAATATTTGGATGCACTGTTTGTTCTGTGTCTCATTCAGTTTCCTGTGCCAGGAACAGATGAGAGGTGGAGTAGACCTCGAACAGTTCATCAATCAGTTCCAGGGATCAGAGGAACACCTGCAGTGACTTGCAAAAGTATCAGGACCTCATAAACATTTGAGCATTTTGTTGCAATTTTACAACAAGCTTCCGTTTATATCATTTAAACTCGATGTGATGAGTCAACATGAAACACTGAGTAAGTATGAAACATTTTACAGATTTGTTTAACTAATAAAATGTGTGGTGTGCATTTGCTTTCTGTTCCCTTTATTCTTTAAGCACTGAAAATAGAGAATCAAGAAATCCATAGTACCATTAGAGATTCCCAGAAGAAGGTGAAAAAGTGAACATTTGGAATCACTCTTGATCAAAGTCAGACTTTTCAGCCTGTCTCCAAAATGCTGCGTGTGTTGGAAACAGACTGTAAATCACCCTGAACATGCCATCAGCAAGGTAGAACATGGTAGCAGATGCAATATATCGCGGGAATATTATTCATCAGAAGGAACAGGGAAGCTGGTCAAAGCTTGGAAGGATGGAAGGATTGGTAGTGAAGGTTCACCGACTAGCAGGTTCCCAAAACTTATAACCGTAGTTACACTATTCGTGTGTCAGAATGGCCAAATCAAAGAACAATCGTAACAACGGAAGATCATTCTACAAAGTAATAGTCCAGGTTTACTGAACATGAATGCATCCTAGAAGTTTCAGGTTTTAATCTGTCCAAAAAAACTTTACTTGCACTTCCGAATTAAATGTTAATTATCACATAAAAGCCCAATAAGACAAAGTATTTTGTTTTGTTTTGTTTATGAGAGTATCAAGAGAAAACCCAGCTGGTTTGATTCTTGACCCAGTGGATCTGATTTTTTTTTGTCCAAAAGATTGCATTAGCAAGTATTTAAGTAAGTTTACAGTCACTCCAGAACTACAAAAATTAAGAAGCAAAGCATTCATTGAAGTCATAAAAGGAATATAAAATATATGATCAACATATTAACTAACCGGTTCTATTACCCGGGACAAGCTATTGACACAACCGCAAGCAATAATGGAAAAGGAAAGTAAATGTGCTGCCCTCTTTGTCTTTCTTCCTCTAAAATAACTTACTGAAGAAACGTCACAAGCAACCATATAACAACGGAGCCACTGTACTGCACATGTATGCTGTTGATTTTATGAATCATCAAGAAACAACTAAAGTGACTGATCCCGCTCAGCTTGTTCTCAGAGACAGTTATTAAACTGTGATCCTCTCGTCTTAGACTTTCTTTAGAACCTTCTCTGGTTTATTGAAGAAAATATGTTCTTTCAATGAAAGAAGAAGAAGATGATTTATTAAAGAGGCATTGTATGAGCTTTATGCCATATGGGGGTTGTCTCTGCTATTCAGAGATTTTGTTCATGTCAAGACACATACACACATTGTACTATTTAGCTAACGATTTTGAAAATCATGCATCGTTTCCCTTCCATGTCCCACTTCTTTGCAACTTTGTTAATCATTTTTGGATGCAATGTGGCAAAAAGCCATTAGGCTCCAATGAAAATATCACTTAACATCTAAAAAGAAGGATGATGTCTTACCCTCTGTGTGTACTGCTGACACATAGGTCCAATTGTACTGTTTGACAATGTCCAACAGGGCTCTGGCTTGGAGAGTGTCCGAGGGCACAACTCTGAGGAAGTACTTGAACAACGTCTTATCACTGAGGTCAATGCTTGTTGCAGAATAGGCAATCTGCGGGATGTTGAACAGCTGCAGAAGGTTCTGGACTTGAATTGCAACCGAGCTTGAGCCAGGACCGATGACTCCTGCGATGGGCTTCTTGGTAGGAGGTGGCTGGCTGGAGGGTGACCCTTCAATGCACCACTTGGAGCCCTCCGTGTCATCTCGGATGGAGATGAGAGAGTCCCGTATGAACTCAATGCTCTGCTCCAGGGCCACAGAAGAATGCCAGCAGGAGTCCCTGATCTCACAGCCAAGGGTGATGTTGGGTAGCAGGTTGGGGTCCGAGTTTATTCGATCCAGGGTGTGGAACATGGCCTCCACTCTCTGGATGCCATACTGCTCACGGACTTCTCCGCATTTCCTCTCAGCAACCTTCTCCGCTGATGGCTGGTGGTGTACGGAAAACAGGGCACCTATTATTACATCCCCATCCATTCGTGCCACCAGGCGGGAGGCAGAACTTGGGACAACTGACCTCTCATACTTGCCTTTGGACAAGACGAATGCCTCAAAGAGTAAAATGGGCAAGTACAAATTGCTTATTACAGTCAGGTAAATCATGCTTGTCATTGTACAACAAGTGATGGGTGTACAATCATCTCCTTTGGGCCATAGTAGAGGTCCATTAATCCCGTATGGATTCAATGGGAACTTCAAGGGACCGTCTTCATTGCTTTTAACCTGCAATTGAGACAAAAACACTTGCACTACTTTTCATACAATGTCTGTCGGAGACATTTGAGTGGTCAAGATGACATTAAGTTTCCTGCCACTGGTAAATCTTTTCAGTTTCAGCACCTTGGACAGCTGCCTCTGCTGTGTGAGGAAATCAGTTGTTTTAATCTCTTTTAAACTTTTACCGAAAAGCATCACATACAATGCCAATATCTAATTGCGACATCTACTATCAACAGGACAATAGTTGACTGCACTACATTACACTACAGCTTGCATCCACATGCATATCGATCAGAGATAGCTGCATATCTAAGCTGTGTTAGGAAGCCTATTGTCGGGTAGCAAACATGAGTTTATTTACCTGCGACAGGCAGCTCCGGGTATGCGGGCTCTGTGTCTCCGGTGATGCAGCCAGACTGAACCCCAGCTTCTCCTTACCAACAGAACACGGTGGGACTGACTCCCTCTCTCTCTTTTCTATCTGCACTGATGCCCCCTTCTCCTCCTATTCCTCACTGCATCTTAAAAGCGGGTCATAGTCGCTGCAGTGTCCCTGATTTGAGTGCACAGTTTGTAAACGTCGGGGCGGGACAGTGACGCATTTACAAATCAGATTTTGGGGGCGAAGTATATTGGGACTGACGTGAAAAGAAAATGTATCCGGGGAGCAGAAATGTTAACTTTTAAAGCTAACATGACAGCACAAACACAGTACGATATAGGACGACATGCCAAATGATAACTAACTATGTAGGGACTAATCAAACTTCATGTACAGAAAACGCTCCTGTTTCGTTTGGTCACTGACAGATGTGATGCACGTGCAGTTTACCGCTGCAGCTGAAAAAAGGGGAAGCTCTCTTGTGACACCATGTGGTAAATATATGGTATGACAACCTTTATTTCAAATACAAGTTTAAAATCCTTTTAAATTGTTATCCCAATGAATAATATAAATAATTCATTAAATATATTTGAACTATACATTTAATTGTAGTTACATAATTAGATATATTAATTTATTATATTGGCTTTACATTATGACATAGGGAAAACTAATGATTTAGACTCATCAATCCGTTATGAAATACACAAGTAAACTATGAAATGTGGAAATTGCTGTTTAAAACTTGAATACATAAGGAGATCAAATTAAAATTAATTATGTATTTAGTATGTATTTGAACAATTCTTGTGATACATTCGAACATGGATTATTGAAAAAAAAACCTTCAGTATTTAACTACGAATTTATTAAATCAATAAATATGATACATTCCAACAAATATTAATCAATTACTTTTATTTTATTTGTGATATAAATATAGGCTAAATTATCTTACGACTTCAAAACTCACTATCTAATGAATAAGCCAACAGTTATATGAATTTATATGATGAAACATAAATATTTATTTCACAATATAGTAATGTACATACTTGTATCTTTTTACCCTCAATACACATAGGTATCAGAACCAGAACAAAAAGAAAAAAAAAAGTTTTTAATTGAATAACTTGAAAATATTACATTTGACATTTTGGTATTTTTTTATTATTATCTTCAAAATATATGTATATGCTAAATTTGACCTAAATTGTATGAAAGTAAAGATCTAATTTCTTATCGTGGAAACCCTTTTTATTATTTATTTTTAGTATGGCTTTTGACGCAGAACGAAGATGTTAAACTCTGGAAATTCTACGTCCTCAGACGGCAACAAAACAAAACAATAATAATAATAAAAAAGACGTCACTTAAATTGATCAGAAAAGACATTGAGGGGTTTTAGTTTCCAAAAACTGCTTTTTTCCCCCCTCAGACGTCACTTCCTGTATTTAAAAATGGCGGACATGAACGTCGCTGTGGATAATTGAACTGTGTTTTTGCTGCTTTTTCTGCTCGTTAATGAGGAGCTTCTTCATCATGAAGCGACTTTTGCTACAGTCGTAGTCAGCGGAGCAGCTTGGGGAAGGCTAAGAAGGTAAATGTTTTTAATATAATTTGCTGGTATGTCAAACGATAAATCTACAACGTTAGGTGAAAGCGCTCTCTGTACCGTTGTTTATATTAGCAGAAAGGCTTCCGTATTTCAAATCCTGAAACAGTGCCCTGTGCAGGTGGATAAACAAACTAGTTGCTGGTTTGCAGTAGGTTTTACCCTAAAATTAGAAGCTGTGTTAATGTACGTCTGTGTTTCACCTGATGTAATGGAGCCAAGTACATTACATAGGTTTTGTAATGATACAAATGCTCTTAACTGACAGGTTAAAGTAGTAAAATGACGAGAGCATCATAGTTAAAATGGTTGCTAATAACCCTTTAAAAAAGCATCTACTAGACGCAGCAAAATACAAAAGTTGCACTTGCATAAAGCATAAGAGACATTGTTGTGCAACGTTTTTTAATCATGATACTCAGTTCAAAGAAATGTAAAATATGAATAAACATTATTTACAGAGTAAGGCTCAATTCCAGCTTCTTGGCTCTCTCACTTTCTAGCTCTAGAGATTTAATTCAGGTAATATGGGACACTTCAGATTTTACTATTCTATTCTAATTTAATGTATGTCCCTTATACCCATAAATATACAGAATAAATGTTTGTATTGCCTCATAATGACACTTTATCTTGCTTTGTTTAGTTATGTGGCTCCTATTTTTGATGTGGTACAAGGTAATAAGTAATTCCTTATTAATTTTGGTCTCTGTTAAGGTTTTTACAATGAGCAGTCGAAGGAAGAGGGCCCCTCCTGTGAGGGTGGACGAAGAATCGAAGAGGAGGCTGGAATGGAACATGCTGGAGGACCGGAAGAACGAAGCCATCCAAGAGGACGACCAGACTCCGTCCTCTTCTTCCTGTCTTTCAGTCGACCCTACCGCCTGCAGCTCTTTTCTCTCCGCCGTAGAAGACATCACCGAGGAGGACGCCTGCGCTCGTTCGGTTCAGCTTTCAGATGAACTTCCCAGCACGTCCTCGGACAGCAGCGGCGCCGCCTCTGCCTCTCTGGCGGTCTCTGTGGTGCCGGCTTTAAAGCTGGGTCACGTCTGGAAGGCTCTTATCGGGGAGTTCAGCATCAGGCCGGCTTGGCTGCCGTCTGACTACGAGCACAGATCTTTTCTGGCGTACCGGACGGGCAAGCAGCTCTACCTCAGTTACAGCAGCTGTGATGAGAGCCCGGGGCCACAGTGGAGCTCTGAGGAGGACGGCTGTGCCGTGGAGTGCAGCCTCAGCAGGATCCCATTCGAGGACCTCGACTGGCTGCAGAAGAGGAGGGTGGTGCAACTCTGCCACCAGACCAAGGAGCAGGAAGTTAAGGTGCAAGTTAGGAGGTCGCTTAAACTTTTCCACATTTTGTCACGTTACAACAGAAAACTTTGTTTGGATTACATTTGACAGACCAACACAAATTGGAGCATAACTTGCTCTCTGTAAATTATTGGAACAGACTTATGTGCACCTATGAGTAATTAATCAATGAATTGCATGATAAACTTAAATGAGCTTGATAATTTCCATGGTGATGATATTTTTTTGACAGGCAGTTCTTTTCACAGAGACTTCATAATGCATCTTATTTACGGTTTGGGATGGGTGTGCTTTTTATTTCCATGTTATTTATTGATTTTGGTTGTTGTTTTGTTTTGCATACTTAAATATCTTCAAGTTCCAGTGTTAAATGTCCTTTACAAAATGAAATTATGCCATTTTGCCATTATAAATACATTACTGGAAAATGGTCTCAAAACACAACAGTATTATCATTAATCACGATAATTACTGGGACAATTTATCGTCCTGAAAAACGTGTTATTGTGACAAGCCTACTTATTGTAACATAGCAATACTATATCACAGGATTAGTGGTTGTAATATTAGGAAGACATATTTTTGCAATTAACTACAGGCATATTCACAAAATTAGATTACACACACCGATGAGGCTCGTTTGTCAGATTAAGTGTATTTTTGAAAATAACAACCTTTAAGCAATTACTAAGCATGCATTTCATTAATCCCATATTTCTGCTTTGAATATGTGTTTTTTTATGGTTTGAAGTCATATTCTAGTCTTAAATTTTGAGTGTCTATGAGCTGTAAGCAGAAAATCATCATAATTAACAGAAATGGAGGCTTGAAAACTTCTGTCTGTGTGAAATTTATTTGTATAATATGACCTGAATTTAGTTACTGAAATAAAAAAAACCTAATTTTTAATTTATTGAACATGACTGTACAGGTTTATAGTCTGTACACAGTAATGTTAATAATCCGGTATAATTAGTGATTAATTACAGATTTGTTTTCCGGATGCTTTAGAGCTAATTTAAGATATAATAATATTGTTTCCCTCATGCTGCATGAAAGCTGAGTGTTGTCTTTGTGTGACAGGTGGGAATTTACCTGCTGGAAACTGGGCTGGGGAAGCCAGAGTTCCTCAGCGAGGGAAACGCTCGGCCGAAGAAAGCGACTCAGATAATGCAGAAGCTGATGGAATATTTCTACGATTTCATCATTCCTGGTGCGCGTTTGGGCCCAGTTTGTAACGTTAGCCACTAAATGAACCCTATGCTCCTTCAGAGCCCTCTCTTAACCGTTTCTCCTTCTTTTTTATTTTGATGCAGAAGTCGTAGAGAACGAGGAGGAGGAGTGCGACACTGATCTGGAGAGGCAGAACGTGGAGGAACTCTACGATTACGTGAGGCACCAGCACCAGGAGGAGAACCAGGATGTAACATACGACGTCCAGCACAAGGTTCTGATTCCCGTCCTCAGGCCCTACCAGAGCCAGGCCGTCAACTGGATGCTGAGGAGAGAGAAATATAACATTAGTGCACCTAAAGGTACATATGATGATGATGATAGTGAAAGGTATGCATGTCCATTTCAGGGAAACTTGGGAATTTAAGTGATTACTTGAGACTATATAAAAGGTGAAAAAGACGTTTCGAGTGTTCGTAGAAAAAACCAGAGATTATGCGAGCTTTATATATTGAAGATTGTGATGTATTTTCTGCTTTTGTTTGTAGAACACTCCCTGCATTTCCTGTGGCGAGAGGTTGTGACTTTATGTGGCAAGAAGTTGTTCTATAATCCCTTTACTGGCTGGTAAGAAGAACCACTTTTTCTGAAACACGTGTAATCAATAATAAGAACAATAACAAATCTATTTATGTTCCTTGTCTTAGGTTGTATTTTAGTGCTTTCTCTTTGAGCATGTTTTTTTTTTGGTCATAGTGCTACAGTTGTTACTTAAGAAAAACAAGCCAGTAGACATTGAAACTCTGCTGAAGTTGCGCTGCCATTTTTTTCTCCCCCCCAATTAAACTCACACTGCAGCCTTAACCAGTAAAACTGGACACTTCCCTTGTAAATAAAGAAAAGTTCATGCACTGGTTTTTGGATAAATGTAACACCACCCACCAGTAGGTGGCGGTATAGCTCAACACAAATGTTATAGTTTGGATATTATATGGTGCTAAAGGAGGGTTTTACTCCTCAATGAAGCCATCTGGGTTTCACTTTCAAATCTGCTCACACAAAATAAAAATAAAACAACATTGAATGCATAAAATCATTGGATGTTTCTGCATGTGATGAGCAAAGCCACACACTTATGTCCTCCAAAGAGATTTTGTCACATCTTTGCAAGGAAATTTCAAAACGTTTTAAGCCTGACTGGTCCAGAAATGTGCATGTCTTACTAAGAAACAAAGCCGAATACCATAGGTAGTACAATTTTTGAAAAATAAACAAGATGCACGTTTTACAGCTCCTACCTAAAAGCTAGATTTTAAAGATATTGTATTAGTACCTGCAGTTTTATCTGTTTTTTTTTTCCATCCTGAAGCATATGTTTAGTTTTATCTGCGTTTCCTGTTATTTTAGCTTAATTCGAGAATTCCCGCTGGCCGGAATCGAGTGGCCCGGTGGGATCCTGGCCGATGAGATGGGGCTCGGGAAAACGGTGGAGGTTTTGGCGCTTATTCTCTTCCATACTCGTCAGAATCTGGAGCAGGAGGCCCTCACTTTGCCTGTGGTGTGAACTTCTTGCACAGTATTATCTTTTTGAACGAGACCTTTGAAAACTGCAACCCTTTTATAGCTCGTTACCTTCTGTTCACTGCAGGGAAAATCTGTGAATTACTTTGTTCCTCCTCGTCCGTTAGAAGTGAAAGCTACGTGCTACAAGCCTGAAGCTCAGCCGAAAATAAAAACGTCCCACCCAGGTGCGACACCCTCATCCGTCTCTTGACACATCTGTATGTTCAAAGTTGATCTTGCATTTTTTTAAAAAGTGGTTTTTTTGGGTGGGGGTTTTCTGCAGCTGTGCGTGTGATGTTGCTAAATGCAATAAAGGAGATGCGGACCAGCAAAGGAGCCTCTGTCAACGCTGTGTTCACCTACATCCGGGCCACTTACGGCTACGACCTCCTGAAGAACCGCAATCACATCAAGAAGACGCTCGCGAAGCTGATAAATGAAGGATTTGTCGACCGCGTAAAGGGCCGGGGTCTGGCAGGTTCTTTCAAGTTGGGGAAGAACTTCAAAGAAACAAAGAAAATCTTGTCTGCAGCGTCCAAGTTGGTAAGAATCTGCAACTTCCGTGTCAAAATTTGATGCCGTGATTAATCGGTCACTTTGATTTCTCTCCTGAATCAACGTTTGTCTTTGTTAGATCTTCAGACCAGCAGAGAGCACGCCAAGGAAGACGTTTCAAAGGCGAGCGAAGGAGAAGGCCGAGGCGGCTCTCCAGAACTCCCTCTCAGACGATCAGAGAGATCTGAGCCCCGCATCGGACCGGCGTGACACAGAGCGAAAAGAACAAAAGCAATGGGAGGAAAAAGCGAACAAGAAAGCCAATCTGGAAGATGGTGCAACGTCGACGGGTTCTGCCGCGGTATCTTTACGGCTTTCTCTGGGTAAAGTTGAGTCAGACACACAGGGGATTCCCGGGGCAGACAGAGGAGAAGAAGCCTCTGGGACGGATTCGCAGGACAAGACGGAAACTCCCACCAGAGTGTCCGTAGTCCCGTTCAACACTGCCGATTACCGCTTCGAGTGCATCTGTGGAGAGCTGGGCATTATTGACTACAAGCCGCGTGTGCAGTGTATGAACTGTCAGCTGTGGCAGCATGCAGAATGTGTGAACTATAAGGAGGAGAGCCTCACAACCACGCCCTTCTACTGCCCTCACTGCCTGGTGGCTATGAAACCAGTATCCACTGGTGCCACACTCATCATTTCGCCCAGCTCCATCTGCCACCAGTGGGTGGAGGAGATCAACCGCCACATCAGATCCTCCTCCCTGCGCGTGCTGGTGAGCGAGATTTATTTACTTTTTTTTTTAAAGCGGCTAAATAGTTCTGCAATCAATTAGCTAATCAATTGATTGGCGATTAATTGATCCATTGTCAGTTATTCTGATGATTAATTGATTAATCGGATAAAAATACTGTCACATTCTACAGAGTTTTCATTTAGCTACTTAAGCCTTTTCAATATAATATTAGGAATACAATAAAAGATGCAAAGAAACGTTCAATTAATGTTGTAAATGAAAAATGAAACATTTTCTTTTGCCTAAAATGCATTAACAAAGAATTTCTTTAGTAAATTTGAACCTGGTGAAGCTAAAACTACAACACCCGAGGAGTTTTAGATAAAACAAAGGCATTTTACAAAATGGATATATATTTTGTACAATTTTGACTAATCGCTGCTAATCACTGAATATATATTTTTTTATTTCAGCAAATGACCTTTTTTGAGGCTGTATACTCCAGTTAATGATTAATCAATTATTAAATTAGATTCATCACGATTAATCCAATTAATCGTTTCACCTCTATTTGGTTTTAAAGCCTTCTATGTCTTTCTATGTGTTGGAAATAGTTGTCATTCTGTCTTATTAAACTCCACCTTACATCTGTTTTCTCACATTTGAGTTTATTTTTTTTACAGCTCCTGCTCTTCTCTAAAATAGCTCCGTGTGTGTGTGTCCGTCTCTCAGGTGTATCAGGGCGTGAAGAAACATGGGTTCATCCAGCCTCGGATGCTCGCCGAGCAGGACGTGGTCATCACCACCTACGACGTTCTTCGCTCTGAGCTCAACTACGTCGACATCCCCCACAGCAACAGCAAGGACGGCCGACGCTTCCGCAACCAGAAGCGCTACATGGCGGTCCCCAGCCCTCTGGTGGCCGTGGAGTGGTGGCGCATCTGTCTGGACGAGGCCCAGATGGTCGAGTGTCCCACTGCCAAGGTGAGTCGAGGTCGCGCTCTTCTGTTGTTCATAAACGTGTCAATTTACGTGTGCTACTTTTCTGGCCGCCAGGCTGCAGAAATGGCTCTACGTCTTGCCTCCGTCAACCGTTGGTGCGTCAGCGGCACTCCCGTCCAACGAGGCCTCGAAGGTAAAGTTGTCGATGGAAAACCGTCGACCTGAGTCCATTGAATCTCTCCGCTCCCCACTGAACTCGTCGTGTTTTGTAGATCTGTACGGCCTGACGCTTTTTCTCGGAGTGGATCCATACTGGGTGAAGTACTGGTGGGACCAGCTGCTTTATCGCCCCTATCGCCGCGGAAACACAGAACCTCTGTACAATGTGATTGCTCAGATATTGTGGCGGTCGGCTAAAAAGGACGTCATCGATCAGGTAGGGTTTTTAAGAGCCCCGCGCCGACTTTTCAGACAATTTCACCGAAACTAAATGCATTATTTATTCTTCCCTCTTCAGATTCAGATCCCCCCTCAGACAGAGGAAGTGCACTGGCTTCATTTTTCTCCTGTTGAGGGCCATTTCTACCATCGCCAGCACGAGGTCTGCTCCCAGGATGCTCTGGTCAAACTCAGGAAAATCTCCGACTGGAGCCTGAAACTGGGCAGCCTGGACCGCCGCACCGTCAACACCATTCTGTACCCGCTACTGAGGCTGCGCCAGGCCTGCTGCCACCCGCAGGCCGTGAGGGGGGAGTTCCTGCCTCTGCAGAAAAGGTTTTCTTTTAGCACCCACTAATTACTAACCCTGCTAGACTAGGCAGAGTCAACCAGGAAGCTAATAGGGCGCATTTGTGTTTATTTTAAGCTCACCAAGTCTGCGTAGGCGAGATTTAAGCGCGTTTCTCTTCTTTCAGCACCATGACAATGGAGGAGCTCCTCAAGTCCTTGCAGAAGAAATGTCGAGTGGAGTGTGAAGAAGCTCACAGACAGCTGGTGTGCGCACTCAACGGCTTAGCTGGAATTCACATCATCCGAGGTATAAAACGCCCGCCCGCTTTGCTCCCGTTTCCCATGGGAAGAAGTTCAAAACAAAACACGATCTCATCTTTGTTGCGTTTTGTACGGATATGTGAGGTTATTCCTACAGTCTCATCTCATTACCTCAAATTGCAGCAAGAGTCACTCAGGACAACTGCTTCTTTTGTCACCTGCAGGCGAGTTTGTGGAGGCCGCAGAGATGTATAGAGAAGTTCTTCGCTCATCAGAGGAGCACAAAGGCCGGCTGAAAACTGATTCATTACAGGTGTGTGGGATCATTGTTGATTATTTTTCAACACTACATTGACGTTTGTGGTTGAGGGTGGCAAACGTAGAAAAATTCAAGGGGTTATAAATGTAGGAAGTCATGCTCTTCTCCGGTTTTGTCCAGACATAAGAGTTTAATATTATTCTTTCACCATTAATGCAAACCAGCGACTTCACGCCACTCACAACCTAATGGAGCTGCTCAATGCAAAGCATCGTGGGATTCCTCCAACACTCAGAGATGACCGACTCGGTGAAGAGGTACGCAGCGCAGATTTGTTACGAAAACAAGTGTAGTGTTTTAGATATAAACATCGTTGGAGGTCTGTTCCAAATTCGTTTCCTTTTAAAATATTTGTCTGCAGGCTGAGCAGCTGCGGCAGCATTACATGACCAAATACGACTCGGAGGTGGCCGACGCCCACCAGGCTCTGCAGCCGGTGCTACAGAACATCAAAGAGCTGAAGCGCAAAGTGAGAAATGGCACATATTCTTTCAAAAACATTCAAACATTCGTTGTTGCTGTCAGATTTATTATTTTTACGCTACAGAAATAGATGAATTTTTCAATAATTATCTGAACAAGATGAGCAGTTACAACAGAAGTATTTATTATTGTTTTATTGCTTTTTCTGTTACTTGTATTTTCTTGTATTTCTAGTTTTTGAACATGACAAATAAACTTGAGTAAACAAACTGCAACATCAATAGAGGCAAAATAAAAAAATATAAAATGAAAGAAAATTTACTCAAAATTAGTCCTGAGATTTTGGGCAGATATGTTCCATTGCTTTCATGTTGCTGTTAATTAAGAATCCAATAGTGTAATTAAAATAATTACCTCACTATTTTCTGAGATAATTTGAAAAAGATAAGCTTCCAATCAGACAGATTTACTTTTTAATCTCCAGGTGAACTTGAACTCCCCCTGGTGGTTGGAAGTCGTCCAGGTGTCAACTCGCTGTTCCACCGATGAAGATCTGGTGTCTCGTGTGAAGAATGAGCTAACTTCCAGCTACAAGCAGCAGGCCAACAAACTCTCCATGGCAGACAAGTAAAACGCCTCTGCTTAGCTTCCACTGTTAGCAATCACGCTAATAACAACTAAAAACATGCTGGGTTCCCTGCAGGTTCCGTGACGCTTGTGGTCTGCAGTTCCTTCTCACCACACAAATGCAAGATCTAATGAAGTCACAAAAGACGGTCCGAGACGCAGTGAAGAGTCTTGAGGGCCCAGCTTCTAAGGAAGTGATTGAAGAGGCCACCATTTGCCACCTTAGGCCAATGCGACTGCCTCTCAATAAGTAAGTTACCGATACCAGTACTCTGGGTCATCATCACATTATACATGATGCTCTACAATATGTACAATATGTAGTTGTATGAGCGACCCCTCTTAAAGCTTTTATAACTAACATGTGTTTTACATATTTGTTAAAACTGTGACTGTGTCATGACAGCAGAGCACGAGACAGATAAAATGTGGAAAAAAATGTTATCTCCTCCATGTGGTTCTACTGCCATTGTGAGAAATACACCGCTTGGCCAGAAACAACCAATCAGATCCAGGAGGAGAGTCAGTTATGCTTGGATACGTGCTGCTCACACCTTCCACCCTTCCTCTCTGCTACCCTACAGCTAGCTCCTCTCAAATTACTAAGGCTAGTTAGCATGGCCACTGATGACGGTGGATATGCAATTTTTTATAAGAATGTGCCATTAGCACATTTAGCACCATGTACATGAGCATGATTGACAGTGCCAAGACCCTCCTCCTGGCTCTGATTGGTTGTTTTTGACTGAGCTGTGTATTTCTGCAGATGGCAGTGGGACCACAGGGGAGCTTGATACATATATATATATTTTGTTTGTTTTCCACAGATCATCTGCCTCATCAGGACATAGTGACAGTTTTAACAAATATAAAAAAAATATTGCTTATAAAAGTTGCATAAATCAGCTTTAAAAGTCATGAACTACACCTCATCTCTTTTTATGTCACAGCTGTGTGTTTTGTAAAGCCGACGAGCTTTTCACTGATTATGAATCCAAGTTGTTTGCTCACACGTAAGTAAGCAGGCACCTTGAGTTTTCCAACTCGTATTGAAATTGAACACCCGAAGTGATAGAAACAAAATCCGTCGTCAGGGTGAAAGGCCAGACGGCCATCTTTGAAGAGATGATCGAGGATGAAGAAGGCCTGATGGACGACCGCCTCCCCACCACCAGTCGCGGTCTGTGGGCGGCGAGCGAGACGGAGCGCACTCTGAAAGCCATCCTGTCGTTCGCCAAAGCTAAGCGCATGGACCCAGAGCTGGTGGAGGAGGGCAACACGTTCATGGAGCTGTTTGAGAACTGGAAGAAGGAGTATAAGGTAAGTGGGCTTCTCTTATATTTTGGAATTGAGGAAGAAAGTTTCCTGTCTGCTTTAGGAAAAATGTCAAATTACAAAAGGTCAAAGAGATTTTTATATTTGTCTGTAACTTGTTACACAGCTGTACTTTTGCAAGTTAAAAAGAAGATTCATTTGGTGTTATTCCAGGTGTTGCATGAGTACTGGATGGTGCTGCGCAATCACGTGTCGGCCATTGACGAGTTGGGCATGGCGACTGAACGGCTGCGTGTTCGTCTGCCTGACGAGCCGAAGCCCAAACTGCTACACATTATAGAACCACATGAAGTAAGTAAACAGAGTGATGCAATCTGTCACTAATCAGATGTTTAAACCCGTCTTATCAAAGTAGGACTGTACTATATGACTGAAAAACATATCATGATATAATAGTTTCATATCAGTCAATATCGATAATTACTGATTAGTTTTTTGTTTTAAATATTTGCAATGCTGACAATCTAGTGCCATGACCTTTCCTGTTTTATCCACAGTTTTTACTCTGTCATTATTTTATTTTTAAGCAGTCATAACAAATTTTGCTGGATGATAAATTGTCTCAGAAGTTATTGTAATAAACAGTAATGCTGTTTTACACAATTTTAAGTTATATAATGGTATATATGTATGTGGGTATTTTTATTTAACTAGGAAGAAAATCTAACTGAGTTAAAAATTATTGCGCCACGAAAGCAAAACCTGAAACTGCTGCTTCGCATGTTACTCCACAGGTTGTTGCTAGGTAACCAAAGAGCAAGTGAGTTAGTTGATGAGGCTCACTTTGCTTAGCTAATCTTGAGAGGTTAAAGTCTTTTCTCTGCCTACATCACCCAGAATTCTGTGCGGTTCTGAACGCAGTGAAATGATTGAATATTCTATCAGACATATTATCTATTGATTGATGACGTGTCTGTTGCATTGTTATTGATTTATTGTCCAGCCCTACATTAAAAGGTAAAGTACGTTTATCTAGTTTTGACCCTTGTGCTCGCTGACTTTAATTATGAAACATTTTCACTGATAGTCTGTCGCTTTTGTTGCTTTTCTATCTTTTTTGCCCTCTGCTCTCCATGGTTTTGCCGTCAGGTGGAGCAGAACAGGGTGAAGCTCCTGAACGATCAAGCTGTGGCCAAGTCTCAACTCCAAAAGAAGCTTGGACAGTTTCTGTATCTAACCAATCTGGAAAAGGTACGTTTATAATTGTTAGCAGCATTTCGTTGTATCTTTTGGAGTAATTATGAAACATTTAATGTAGTCTGACTCCATGTTCCATGAATTTTGTATCCAAGTCACAGGACAAGTCAACTGGTGGGCTGAACCCAGAGCCATGCCCCATCTGTGCTCGTCCTCTGGGGCAGGAGGTGAGTGTTTTATATTAAATATATTAAAAGAATGAAAGAACAAGGCTCAACTTTTAAGCAATATTCTCATAAATATCAATTTAAAACAATTTTGCTTTTGGATGCTTATTGATAAGCTTGTCAAAATAAGCAATAGATCATGATAAATTTGAATGATAAATTAAAATGAGTTCAATATTTTCCATTTGTATGAGTTGGCGTTTTTCTCTTTTCATACCAAAAATTACCAAAAATTGGACAAAAGTCATCAGTCTGGTGCTTTGGTCTCAACCAGCCCTAGTTTTATTTACAGACTTCATGATTCATATTATTTGCCGTTTCTTTTCTTTTCTTTATTTTGAATATTTAAAATGTCTTGCATTTCCTGTGTTAAATGTTCACGAGAATTTAAAGTTTATTGATCTTTGACAATGTCTGGCATTATCATGCTATATGACCATTATATCACATGAAAATGGTCTCAAAAATAACTTCTGGGACAATTTATTGTCCAGTAAAATGTGTGTGACAGGCCTACTAATTGCTTTTGAATTTTTTATAACATCTAACATTTGACATTTAATCAAATTTACCACAATCTCACTGCTATTATGCTGTTCTCTGGGAGCAGCGAGTCAAAAATAACCTCAATCAGGTTGCAAACTGTGAACTACTTACTTTCCACCGTTATTTCCTCCTTATAGTGGGCCGTGTTGACTTGCGGCCACTGCTTCTGTAACGAGTGCATTGCCATCATCGTGGAGCAGTACAGTGTGGGCTCAAGGCGGCGAGCCATCAAGTGTGCCATTTGCAGACAGACCACTTCCCACACAGAAATCTCCTATGTGTTCACTACCCAGTCTTCCAGCCACGACCAGGACATACCAGTCAAGGTTGATCGACAATTGCATTTTAAACATGTTAAGTTTTGGACTTTTTGTTAACAGCTGTAATTGTTTTGTGCAGGGCAGCCACTCTACCAAAGTGGAGGCGGTTGTGAGAACACTAAAGCAGATCCAGATGAACAATCCCGGAGCCAAATGTCTCGTCTTTTCAACGGTAAATGAAGCATTTCTGCTGCGAAGGACTGTGGTTTGTTGTGATATTGAGCTTGGATGTGATCTGGATTGTTTCCTCGTGTCTTGCAAACAGTGGCAGAGTGTCCTGGACATCATCGCCAAGGCCTTGTTGGACAATAACCTGGAGTTTTCACAAATCAATGGAATTCATAAGTTCCAGGTTTGGCTTTAAACATTTCACAGAAATCATAGCAAACCATCTAGATCACTGATATTTTTTTTCTTGTGTGTTTTCAGGAGAATCTTAGTTCTTTCAAATACGATGAAAAGATCAATATTCTCCTCCTCCCACTCCACACTGGCTCCAATGGGCTGAATATCATCGAAGCAACACACGTGTTGCTGGTCGAACCAATCCTCAACCCAGCTCACGAACTCCAGGCTATAGGGAGGGTGCACCGGATTGGCCAAACAAAGTAAGCGACAGGAATCTAACTTGAGTTCCCACAAGTAAAGATGTAATGAGGGGTAATGTTTCCCATTTTCAAAGCTTTCTTATACAGACTCAAATGATCACTTTATGACAATTACAAATTCACAATCTTACATCAAGCACACATACAGAACTTTTCATTGATGTCTTTTGTATATTTAACTTTAAGCTTTTAGTTTAAACTTCACAGTACTCTGCAAAAATGCGCTTCCCCTTTAAATGGTTTTACAATCTGTGTTGCCTAGACCACAAACGTCAGTGCATTTTATAGGGATTTTTATCTGATGAATCAGACAAAGTAGTACATCATTGTGGACGACTTTGGCTGAATTAAATGTGTTTAATTATCTCTTTGACCTATCATATAAACACATGGAAGTTTGTGGTTGGCACATGACAAAATGTGGGAAAATGTAACATTGGTGTTCTCTGTCCAACAGGCCGACATTTGTACACAGATTCCTGATCAAATCCACTATCGAGGAGCGAATGCAAGCGATGCTGAAGACGGCAGAAAAGAGGTGGTTTTCAAAACACCATCATTGGTATATGTACTATTAATTTAAATACTAACAGAATGTGTTTTGCTTTAATTGTAGTCACACCAGCACAGCCATGAAGCATTCGGAGGCTGCCGTTCTGACGGTGGCTGACCTGGCCGATCTTTTTACGGAGGACACCGAACCTCTGGAGTGAATCCGAACAGACTCTGTACCCAGTGGCAATGGAAGTACTATGATTTTGCACATTCCTTTTTATATACATATGTAAGCAACTTACGAAATGCATTTCCAAGAATATATTGTTGTTGTTTTTTTAAGCAAATCACTGACAACAAGCAATGTATTTAAAGCCACATTTTAATGTAAGTCAGTTCTCGTTCTAACAGACTCAGCTGTTTATATTCACTCTCGGTTGTAACGTTTGACTAGACTGTACAGCATCATGCGCTACTCTGAATCTCACTGTACGGCCACAATAAAACCTCATTCAGGTGAAGCTACCACAAGCGGTAAATAAAAGTGTGTCAGTGAAACAATGTTGGCTTTTTATTTATTTCATTAATGAACGAATAAACAGGAAACCACTCAATCCACTCGTATTTACTCTTACAAATGTCTGCTAAAACAATGACAGGGAGACGAACCAAATTGTAAAACATGTCTCATTTAAAAAAAAAAAAAAAAACACAAGATTTGTTGTGTTTGAAATAAAAGAACGTATAAAATCTAACAAAGGTGAAGAGGATTTCTGCCTCACTTCATCTTTTTTTCCCCCTTTATTTCCATTTGCAAAGTGCCTGAACAAGTTTAATGTTCAAAATGATTTAATACATGTTGGTTTTAAGGTTTTTTTTTTTTTTTTTTTTTTAAAATGAGGATGTATTTCTTGAATTTGCATGCGGTAGCGGGATTTCACTCCGTGTCTAACTACACACATGCAAACTAGTCAGTGAATTGCCCTTGACCTATAATGAGTCTCTTTTGTCCTTGCCAACTGGGATTCCCGCACCAATAAAATGTTTTAAAGTGTCCAAACAAAAGACGGAGAGAACAAAGAGTAACCCTTTCAGGGTTTTTTCCACATATATAGTTGCTCCCCGCGGTAAGCAACTTAGTAAGGTGTTTACTAAGACGACATCGCTGTAGTAGGTGGTGTCATCCGTGTTACCTTGGACTCGCCTCGGTCAACCCTATTCATGTGTGGAATCTCATTGTTGTCTGAAGCATCATTCAAACTGGTGTTTTAATGCCAGAGAAGGGGATAGTGGGGTGGGAGGGTGGTCCCAGTTCATTTAGAGCTGGGTTTCATGGGTTGGAGAAGGAGAGAAGCGCTACATCTTCTGGTGACAGTGAAATTTAGGGAAAGATTCAAGCAGCAGCAGAGTGGCAGAGCAGAGAGAAACCAGAGGGACAGGATGTGGAAGATGGTGTCCAGCGGTGTGGTTTTCACCTGGTTGCTCTTCGCTCAAACGACGGCGGTCTCGGCAGTTCACCTGGAGCCCATGGTGGAGGGTCAGTGCACACTTTACAAACCGCATACATGATTCAGTATCAAAAATCAGGCAGAAAGCTCTTTTACTACTTGTTTTCTTCACTTCTAAGTTGTAGTTATTCGTATAATTTAAATATGAGTAATGTATTATGTGTTGAAGGGAAATCTGACTCAATTTGAAGAGTAGTCGTCCTATAATCAGAAAGTTCTGGGTTTGATTCCAGTTTTTTCCTGTTACTTATTGTTGACTTAACCCCAAGTTGCCATTATGAAGCTTTTCATTATGTTGACAATTTTTAAAGAGAAATTCACAGTTCTGTAAAAGAAAAGTTGTTTTTATTTGCCACACTTAAATGTTCCTAGTCATCTAAAACAAAAACAAAAAAGCTTGATCTCACTAAATAAAATCTATTGAAACCAACATTCCCTTAGGCCACATTTTTGGACAGCTTAATTTCACTTCTTACACCCATATCACTTGTATCAGTTGCCTCAGTCCTCGCATGCACAAGGGTTAAGTACCTGTCTGACAGTATGAAGTAGGTGTGATCTAAATTCAATGGAAGGGAAACAGAGTCGCTGACATTTATTGATCTGAAAAGGCTGATGAAGTCATTCCTAGGGGTTGGCTTTCACTGGACTGACGAGACAAAGTGCAACCTTTTGAAAGGTGTACATGTGCTGAAGTGTATCAGACGAACATCACACTGATAATGAAACATTGTGGGGGCATTGTAATAATCTGGGCCTGCTTTGCTGATTGAAGCACATATTCTGCTCTCTTATAGAGAGAATCCCAAATGAGAATGTCTGGTCCTCAGTTTGTGACCTTAAAGTCAAACAAATTTCTGCTATGTAGTAGAATAACGATTCAGAGCACAACATCAAGTCCACTTCTGACTGAATGGCTCAAATTGAACTTAAAGGACTTCTCCGGGTCAGGACTTCAATCTTGTTGAAATACCGTGGCGTGACCTTGCTTTCTCTAAAGGGACTTTTTTATTGTCCTCTTGTTTGAAAACCTTTTTTTGCCCCCATTTTTTAAACACCAGAGCTCAATGAAACGGTGATTTGTACCAATGACCAAATGGACGTCATTATTCCAAGTGTGTTTTTCCTCAACAAGGTTCCTCCAGTTGATGTGAGCAAAACCGTCCCAACATTTTCTCTTCAAGTGCGACCACAGCAAAACGTGAACCTGTGTGACTTTGTTTTTCAGGTCGATGATTTGCATCTAAATGATCCAGAATGCAGAGGAGAGGAAATCGGGGACAACTTTGTTTTTAGCATAAAGACGAATCTCTCAGACTGCGGGACCATAATGGTAGGACACTAAACCTAAATGGTAGAAAACTTTTTTTGTTTTTGAGTGTTTTGCAGCACTCATCTAATTAATCAAACATTGCACGTGAGCTCAGACATTTAGAACAGCTCCTTACAAATGAGAGAGGCTTTAACTTTAACTGCTATGGAGACAAACAGCACTTGGTATCAGCATAATGGGCGATGTAAAACTGCCACTAATAAATTTTCTATTTTACGATGGCTACCTTTGTTCTGGGGCTAGTTCCCAGCCAATTAGTGTTGCTTTTGGCACCAACTTGTGCTATTAACATCTTTTTTTTAAACAAAGGTGACTTTTGAGTTGCATAAAAATGAGTCAAGGAAATGTAAAAATAAATTAATTAATTAATTAATTAATAATTTAAAAAAAAAACTGAGAGAGGAACAAACTCTGAAGTCCAGCCAGAAAAAAGTGAGGCGAAAAGAAATAGGGAGTGGCTCTTTTTTCATCAGGAATTATGGGTAGTGTTTCTTTCAACCTCATTCAAGGGAACCCTGAAGATTTTTATTGGGAAAGCTAATTATTTATTGAAAGTTCTCTGAATAAGAAGGTGGTGAATCACTGGCCATTTCACCTCCTGATCATTTTAATCCGGTCACTTTTACGAGTTTTGGGGAGCTTTAAATGCTGGCTGCACCACACAAGTTTTCTCAAACTTGGAATGTTTGAAGGTTTCTCGTATAAAGAAAGCCAAAGGTTAAACCAGCTTTCACCGGGGGAGACAAACCCTGCCAGCTCTCCACCTCAGTGTTTTACAAGGTTTCTGGCACAGCAGCTGGTGAAAGTAACCCTCCACACAGGATTAGGCTGTGGGTTGCTAAAGAAGACTGGCTGCCTCAGCTGCCAGAGCCGCTTTCACCCTGACTGTAGATCTTTAGAAACTTTTAGAAACGTCATGTGATAGACAAATTCGCAGTTGTGCAGTGAAAGGTCAATTAAATGTGCTTTTTATTATTTTGATGGAGCCTGGATGGAGATTGTCAGGTGGATTTGGTGACATCTACCTGCCACTGATAGCCCTAACCCTTTGGTCCCGTCTCACCAGAGCAATGTTTTCTATTTAACCTGTCATTCACGAGAGGACCCAAATTTGGGTCCTCTCCTTGTGAATGACAACCTGTGAATGACAGGTTAATACATTTGCTTAGCATAAACAAATGTATTGAGTAAATTCCGAGAGGTTAGAGTCCTCGTCAAACGGCGTTTTGACTAAAGTCCAAAGGGTTGGAGTCCCAGTTAACGGTGTCTCAACTAAAGTTCTTCAGCTTTTTATTTCTTTTTCTCACTGTTTACGTTTTAATTATGTTTTTTAAATCTCTTTCTCACATGCTGTTTTTATTTTAATTATGTAAAGCACCTTGAAATGCCTTGCTGCTGAAATGTGCTATACAAATAAAATTTGATTGATTGATTGATTGATTGATTGATTGATTGATTGATTGATTGATTGATTGATTGATTGATTGATTGATTGATTGATGCGGCCTCATACCTTCTGATTTTAGTTGACCTTGAGTTCGTAGGGGGGCTTTTTGGCAGCAGTGTCCTCCACAGCAGGTTGCTGGACGGATCCTTTTGTGTTTTTCTTGACAAAAACTTCCCATTTCGTGCTTGCTACGCTAGCTTGTCGAGCAAAGCAACTGGCAGCCAATCAGAGATGAGCGTGGCAAATAACATTTGAATAAGTTATTCTAACGTATGTTTTACATTAATGGCTAAAAAGCAGACTGAATATTATGATATCAAAAGTTACAATTGAAAACTTATGATTAAAAATGTATAAAATTCAGTTTTTTATTTTCGCATTTTTTCTCATCTTTCGTCAAATTATCCGAGTCACCTGTAGCGACCCCTGGTGGCCTCCACTTCGAAAAACACTGCTCTTTACCACTTGTAGCGACTGATGGCTTACTTTTGATGATGGTTTTGTTTTTGCCTCTTTATTTTGGTCTTAAACAAATACAAAACACTGAAGTTTATGACTGTAATGTGACATGTGAAAAGGTTCAAAGAGTATGAATAATTTGGCAAGTGGCTGTGTGTAATATTATGGGATACCTGTTTTCCTCAGCATGCCTTACACATGAGGAAAACGTCTCAACTAATTATTCTTGTTAACTTTCTGTTCCTTGATCTCTTTATAGGTCTCTGATGATACACACATCATGTTCATCAACACTATACACAATAACTATTCAGATATCATCACAAGAAACTATATAAACATCACGTTTGTGTGCCGCTACCCCATAAACTACATGGTCCAACAACCCAACAGCGAAAACATGATCCGAGTGGATGTTCGGTAGGTGATTTGTGTGCTGCTTCTTTTTATTTATACCCCTGACATCTGATTTAACAATAAGACTTGTGTTTGCTTGACCTCTTCAGAAGCATCACCCTGAACACTGAGGATGGGAATTTCTCAGTGTCAATGCTGCTGTACAAAGATGAAGCCTTTGAGGACGTGTGGACAACTGTGCCGTCCCTGACCCTGGATGAAAACATCTTTGTCAAAGTTTTTATGGTATCTCTGCAGATAAAGAAAGCCCTACAATAAAAAGTAAAAAGTAGTCCCCCACTTTATTTATTTAGTGGGGGGACTAAATAAATAGTCCCCCACTAAATAAATACACATTTATTTAGTGGGGGACGTGGTACGAGGCTGAATGAAGACCCGTATTTATCCTCAACTCTCCATAACTGTCATGATTCAGGTTTTGGGTGAGGTGAGGTAAGACGCAGGCATGCCCAGGATGATGAAAATAATTAATTTTAATGAAATGACCAAAACAGAGACAGCCCAGGGAACAGATTGACGACATAACACACGACGAGGATCCGACACAGACAAAGACAACAGGTGGGGTTAAATACACAGGGAAGGTAATCAGGGAACGGGATACAGCTGGGAGCAATCAACAGGGAAGACAGATTCACAGGGGAAACTGGACTAACACAGAAAAACTACACAGAAAACACAGATCCTAACAATAACTTACAGTTAGAGATTTACAGCCAGGAGTGACATTTTGGGGACATCAAATTTGTATAAAAACCATTAGAGGCTATCTCCATGCCAACTGGTTGTTCCTGTCCTTTTGTCAGAAATAAAAATGGACTTTGTTTACATTGAGTTTCAGTTGAAATTCAACTGAAACCCTGTGCTTCAAATCAGACTAAGATTAAGCGTTCTGGTAACAAACACTCCTCCGTTTTGCATTAAACAAAGGGTAATTATGTGTAAATGTGCCGCTGTACAACATCTGTGGTGCTTTGGGCCTATCTCTCCTCCAAAGACCCTTGGAACACACGAAAGGAACTCTGAACGATATAAAAAAGTGAACAAAGATGGCAAATATTCTCTCTTTATTTGCTCCAAACTTGTGAAATGCAATACACAAACAGTATGGGCTGCTCTGTTGGGGTTTTGTTTCTTAACACAGAATATTTCCCGTGTTAAGAAATACCCCATTTAATTTATATACATCAAGTAAATGTATATAAATCAAATATTAAATTTAAAGAATTTTTACACATCCTAACCAAGTGTGATAATGAATATGACCGTCAATGTCTGAATTGTACTTTTATTCAATGGTATTAAGTTTTATAACCCAATGACACCAGAACAACTAATACGATTGGGAAAACTAGTTCTTTAGAATTAAAAAAGCAAATTGAGAGATGACAATGATTACATCTGTTATCTGTTTGCTTAACAGATTGGGAAGGGATGTCCTGGACCATTTTAGAAAACTGAGACGAAAATGTTTCAAATGTTCTTAGTGTTAACAGCTATTTTTGGATTAGTTGTACGCTGCCTGCCTTAGTTGCCCAATGTTAAGAAATACTGCCTTGTGGATTGATGTCCCAAATTATCCCGGAAATCTAACACTTCAGCCGTGACTAGACGGTCATGTGAGAGCTTCTGCACATCTTCTCCAGGCTGTCACCACCCCTCGGATCAGCTGTTGTTTACACACTGTGAATCAGCAATTCGTAACACATCGTGAAACAGGTTTTGGCTTGCATTCAGAATGACTTGATTGCTGCTTGACATTCAGATTTTTTTATTTTTTTTTCGTTTAAAGATACCGGCTCACTTGATGCTCCGTTTGGAGAGATGCTGGGCCACACCCACCAGGGATCCATACGGCAACATTCAGTACACCTTCATCAGAGACAGGTGTGTCACTGTGATAACGCTCAACAAGTTCATTTTGACTGCCTGCCTTTCTATTTACAAGAGAAGCTTGTTTGTGGTGCGCTCTATTTCAGTGTTATTGCTCCACGTTTGCGACGAGCTCTAGAGCACTGTTGAAATCTGAAATAAGAGAATTTGTTGCCTAGAGAGCGGGTCAGACAACAAATCCCAGAGCCAGGTCATGTGACTCCGGTCTGAAAGGCCACATGCGGTTCAGTTCAACAGCTGTGCATGCCCTTGACAACCGGGGCAGCGTTTGGTACTGTTAGCGACAGCAGGACTGTGAAATGCACAATGATTTCACAAGGTCAAGAAAAGGAGGAAAACACTGCTGGCTTAGATGAGCTTAAAGGAGTAGTTCAGAATTTTTAGGGAGAGTTTCTGTGAAATGGTTATAGCAGCTAATAACTAAACTCTCTTGGCATCTTCACTTACTCTAAATTCAGATTAGCTGGACCTGGAAGCTGAAGCTAACAGCTAGCCCGAGAGATGCAAGGCTAAAGCAGAGGTTTTTGTTTTTTAAAACAACTGTAAGTTTTAAAATGTCATAGTTGTTGACGTGAATGCCAGTTTCTGAGTCTTTAATCCGCTGTCATATTCAGAAGCTGATAATTATTTATGTTTGAAATGTAAATAACATTGGTAGAGGCAGGCCTTCACCAAACCCCTTCCTGAGTTAATATGTACTGAAAAAAGAAAAAAGAAAGATGTGTAAATAAATACATTTAAAAAATAATTCACATAAACCACTATATTTTTCCTCACTGATTAATTTTATTATTTCAGTACTTGTTTCACATAGGAAGATCATTGGTGATGCACTGTCTCCTACTCCTATTTCCCTTCTAAATCATAAACCTTTGTATGAATAATCTCCCAAATATCCCAATAATCTCATAAAACAGGAACGCTTTTAAGAATGGACCATCCATTAGCTTCAGCCTCAGCGATAAGCTAATCTGGATTCATGCAAAATGAAGACACCAAGAGAGTCAGGAAAGACATCAAACATGCTTTAAAAGAGCTGCACTCATACATTCTGAACCATCAAGATTAGGTTCAGAAATGTTTCTAAACGGACAGCTCACTCCTAGCTCGTTTTTTTTTTTCCACCTTCCTAGTTGTTCAGTGTTGGCCGACAAACAGACTCTCAGCGTCCTGAAGAACAGCGAAGGTCCGGAGGCCACGTTCAGGATACAGATGTTTAAGTTTGTTGGCAGCTCTTACGCTTTCGTCTTCCTGCACTGCAACGTCCAGATCTGCCACAGCAGCCTGAGTGTGTGTAAGCCTGTGAGTGAGACCTCCTTACACACACACACAGCTCAAAGTGAAAGTCAGACGCCAGCTCAGAACAGCAGTCAGCAAGCCTTGACTTGTTTTTACTGGTATGAACTGAGACTTACACAGTCCTTATTTCAACTGAATTACAAGTCTACATCGTTACAACCAGACATTTACTTTTTTTTTCCAGCTAAATTTTTGAGATTAAATCTAAACTTTTCCTTTTCCCTGCAACCTGTAAGATATATTTTTATGCAATTTTTCAAGTAAATGACATCTTCTTCTCTGAGTTGCGTTTTAGTTCACATTAGTACAGGACTAGTTTCCCTTCGATAGGGTTGATGTGCTCATTCTAAATACATTATCTGGTTTCAACTGTGATTGTTTGTCTCTGCATTTGCTACGCAGAACTGTACCACCGAAGACGGACAGATGAGGACACGGAGAGACGCCCCACTGTCCCACACTGTGTCCTACGGCCCAATCAGACGACTGCTCACCGCCAGTGAAAAACCCAACCTAAGTGCGTCACTTTACAATCCCTGCAACTTGCACAAGTTAAAACAGTTCATTTAAGGGATAATTCAACCTTTCTCTGCAGAGCCCAGCGGTTTCCCTCCGGTGGAGACTCTCGTCCTGGGAGGCTTGCTGGTCGTCTTGGTGCTCGTTACTGGGGTGTTCGGGAGGCTGTGGCTTCGCTCCAGGCGTTTCTACCCACCACAGGAGGCACAGCTCACCCTATCTAACATTCACCACATCTCAGAGGTGGCTTCATGAAGTGAAGCTTTTATAGAACTGACAAATGGACATAAACCTCACATTGTGATTGTAACAGCAAATGTTTTGAGTGTTTCCTGTTCATATTTTATTATTATTATTATTATTGTTATTTTAAAGAAATGACTAAGTCATCAATCATTTTTTAACATCTCTTTCAGAGTGCTATATTGCAGATTTAATAATAAAACAACTAAATAATGTGTGCTTTATTTCAAAAATTTAAGTAATAACCATATCATTGCTTTCTTTGTCCTAAAATTGTCTAAAGTCACATCACAGTTATTTCAGATATATGTTGTAAAATTGCACTTAGGGTATTTCCTTACGCTATTTCAGGACCTTAGCCATAGTACTGTGTCCATTGTATGGCAAGCCATTTATTATATTGAAGTACAAATCAATTTTTTGTTCTTTTTTCCTAACATAAACCAGAACATTTTAGCTTTCTAGAGTTCATTTTGTCTGGTGCACAATCTTAAATTCTGATATCTCAGTTGACATTCTTTATAGTGATTACTAGGGGTAAAGTTTGATTTTTGTCTATATTTTTGGCCACATTACTTATCAAAATGGAGTCAATATTATCTGTCAGCAAGTGATTTCATCTGGTGTTTATGTTTTGGCTATTATAATGGTATTTGGGATTTAAAAGTTAGCTTTAAGCTTTGACAATCTACAGAGGGGTCTTCAAATTCAGACCTTGACGACCAGTGTCCTGCAACTTTTAGATGTTTATTTGCTTAAACACAATTTTTCGCTCTATAAACACCCCAACCAGCACCAGTGGTGGTACCAGTTTGAGAACCATGAAGCAAAGCCATATTTTTTAACCTTGGAAATGTTAAGGTTGCAAAGGAGTGGGAAATTTTTCAGAAACCTTTCATTAGAAGTTAGGCAGAGGAATGTTGAACCGTTGTGAAGAGACAGTCGACGAATAAAGATTTCTTATTAGGCTGTATAAAGCTCTAGACGTTTAAATCTAATAATTAGCAGATCATGTTAATTTTTTTGTATCTTTATTTTCAGCTTGGACAAGTAAGTATGTTAATTTGACTCAGATTGTTTCATTTAGCTAAAAAGAAAAGAAAAGATTGTATATAACAACGACCTGCCATAATTCGCCCATAAACCTAAATGTGACAGGCCACTTTACGTGATGAGGTAGTGCTGCGACGTCCTAAACCAGGATCAACACTCGGAGAGAACCAAAGGTCCCGCACCAACTAAACCAGCTGCGGCCAATTCACAAGATTTGAAGTTGTTAAGTACTTTAAGTTGTTGATATGTAGGTATAGTTTCCGGCTCTTTGAAATTAACGAACCAAATTTAAAGAGAACAATATTAGCATAAATAAGACTTCAGGGACTTCAGTAACTCAGGTAGGTTGTTTCCAGAAGCTACCGGCGAGCTAACAACTGAGAATACAGAGTTGTACACGCTAATGCTAACAGGCTATTTGTGTTGTTCTTTTGTTAGCTTGAAAAGTTTTTTTTTTCTGTCTGTTCGCTGCTGTTCGGCTGTTACTTGTTTAGTGATAAAACAAGTTTATGTAAATCCTATTATTTTTAGTGAAGTCATAAGAGGAAGGGATAAAAGTGGGCAGAAGGAATTACACCGGCTGATGTGTTGTTTACGTTTAGCTGAATGCTAACCTGCCAGCTGTTCTTGCGCAACTCTGCTGTCAACTGCAGCAAAGATTTCAACAATAATTATTATGTTTTAAACTTTTCATTTTAGACCAACAGCGTTGTTGCGGGTGTTTAAATTGCTGTCTGGAGACACAACGCCGTTCACATCCGTAACCTGACCTGATAAACAGTAAACTCATAAGCCATCAACTGGTTGTGTTGGTTTGGGAAAAGTCTTGGCATGTTTTTCTGAATACCAGAGATTTTGAACAAAAGCTTAGTTTCTGCTCTGAAAGTAACATTTCAGGTTTTCACCAAACCTGAAAACCCCTGTTGTGAAATGTTCCTCACCAGACAAAAATATTTTATTTAGTGTAGTTATTATTAGTATTCTTTCTTTGTGTGTGACAAAGAAGCACTAATTATTATGTGATGTGGAAGTGAAATGTTCATAATTCTTCCTGAATAATTATTTGAAAAGTGTACTTGTATCCAGTGGTGAAATTTGAAGCAAATTATAACCCAAAATATGCAGTCAGAGCTACAATACAGTGGTTTAGATCATGAAATTTGTGTTTTAGAGTGGCTCGGTTAAAATCCGATATTTTAAATTCCTTTAAAAATAGCTGAGCTTGTTTAGTATAAAGAGGATTAAACAACATTTTTAGTTCCTAGATGTGCAAAAGGCCTTAATGAGAGGTTCATTTTGGTATTGCATGTTTTCTCTGTATGTGAATAATGGCTGTAGTTATAAAGCAACCCTTTTCACAGTGATTACACTTTTTGCATTTGTTGTTGAATTTCTCTTTTTCAGGGTACAACGTGTTCCTTTTTGAGATTTTCTAGTCTACAACATGGCAGGTTCTGTTTAAGTGATTAAAAATAATAATTATAAGAAGAAGAAAATTACAAGTCTTGTAGTAATCAGGTATGGGTGTGGCCAGTAAGCAGTAAATCTGCTGAATCACAGCTGCTATGATTTAACATGGGGGGGATTGCTTTTTTTCTGTAGTCACTCCGCTTATCTTCATCTAATTTGTATGTATATATTTTTTTTATAATCTAAAACAGGGGTGTCAAACTCCAGTCCTCAAGGGCCTCTGTCCTGCAACTTTTAGATGTGCCTCTGCTGCACCACACCTGAAAGGAATAATTAGGTCATTAGCAAGGCTCAGGAGAACCGATCTACACAGGGAGGAGGTAATTAAGCCATTTCATTCCACTGTTTTTTACCTGTGGCACATCTAAACACTGCAGGACAGCGGCCCTTGAGGACTGGAGTTTGACACCCCTGATCTAAAACATTTAAGTGGGACAAAAAGGTACAAACAGAATTCATCTGTAATGGCACAAACGCTGTTTCACATCACTGTATGTACACCAGACTTTTCAGGTTTCCATTTGAAAAAAACAATTAAATACTCACTAAACTATCATATGTGTTCCATTGAACCTCGTTTGTCAAATTAAAAATATATTAAAGCAGGTGTTAAACTTTTAATTAGGCCCACATTTCTATGTTAAATGTCTTTTTTTTGTATTAGTCTGATGTGATGTTCTAATTTTAAAAGTCATGTTTTCATCAGTTTTGTGCTGAAAATCATTAAACAAAGGCTCAAAAAACATCAGTCTGTCTGTAATTAATCGTTATGTGTTTCACTCGGTGAATTGAGTTACTAAAGTAAATAGTTTTCAGTAATATTCTAATTTATTGAAAAAATCTGTACGACAATGTATAATTTTTAGGACTTCAACTAACAATTATTTTAGCTATCGATCAATCTCTGTTTGTTCTGGTGATTAATCAGATAAAATAAATTGGCACGTTCTGCAGATTTTTATTAAACTACTTGAGCCTTTTCAATGCAATACTAGAAATTCTTTTAAAAGGTGGAATAAATTAAATTAGAAAATATTTTATTTCCTAAAATGCAGTAGTTTATTGAATTGTGTGAATATATAAAAAATCTACTTGAGGATTTCAGGGTAAAACACATTTCCAGCCAAAGGTGTTTTTTTTTTTTTGTGTGTTTTTTTTAAATCTTAGAAGCAAAATATATACATGTCCAGTTTTGGCTTAATTACAGCTTTGAATATTTTATTTTTATCAGCAAATGGCCTTTTCTTGAGTCCGTATTCTCCAGATAATGATTAATTGATTACTAAATTAGCTGACGAGTATTTAAAAAATTCATTAATCCAATTAATCGTTTCAGCCCTAATAGTTTTTCCTCCACTTACCCAATAGGTGTACAAATCCTAGTACATTTGAGTTTGTTGTGTTGTGACACGATGTGAAAAAGTTTTAAGAATAAACATTAAAGGTGAGGGATTCACTATAAAAGTCTTTTTTTAATCCTTTGTCTTTGTTTACAGGGTCCAGCTTTTGACCACCCCACTGCAGGCAGGAACTACTTTAAAATGGAGAACCTGCATCCACACTGCCTTAAATGCATCAACAGAAGGTGCATGGCCAAACCAGAGCCGGGTGTCTCCTGCGATCTGGTTGGCTGCCCTCTCGTCTGCGGGGCTGTTTTTCACTCCTGCAAGCTGGACGAACATCGTCTCCTGTGCCCCTACGAAAGACTGCCGTGCCTAAACAGCGGCTTCGGCTGCCCCTTCACCGTCAAGAGAATCAAAATGGCGCAGCATCTGGAGACGTGCCCTGCCAGCATAGTTTGTTGCACAATGGAGTGGAACCGGTGGCCTGTGAGCTACGCCGATCACAAGTCCTACGAAAACCTGAGCAAAGACTTTGACGAGGTGGAGCAGCTGGACATGGCTCTAGCTCTTCAGGATCAGAGGATGCTATTGGAATCGCTGAAAGTTACAACCAACGTGTCGAAGAACGGAGAAAAGGGAGCAGGTTATGGGAATGAAATGGCGTCGGTGTTGGGCAGTGAAACGGTAGAAATGGAGGAAGAACCTTACAACAACTTGTACAGAGCTTCAGGGGAGGCGACCAGGAGCTTAGCTGCTGCGCTCGACATCCTCACTAATTCCAACAACATTGGCAAAATCATCGAAAATATAAATGGAGATAAGAGTGGAGTGGTCCATAATGGAGAAAATGGGGAAATCAGGCATGTTGCTGAAGGCGGGAGGAACGTAGAAATGCTTGAGAGTGACAGTGATTCAGAGTGTGAGCTGGGGGCTGTGGGTGGAGTTGATTGCGCTGTGGAAACGGACGGAGATGAAGATGCTGCTAACTGGTCTGAAGAAAGGAACTTTGTGGAATTGCATTTTGAGGAAAAAGATGTCGTCATCAATGAACCAATTCAAAACGGTGACCTCGTCTGGCCTCTCATCCCTCAGGACTACATACCCGTCGTAGCACCGGAGCCTCCCGCGCCCCAGCTGGTCCCGCTCACACCGCCATTCCTGGTGTCGGATCAAGTGAGAAGGAGCTTCTGCAGGTATCGGTGTTGGAAGCAGAACTTAGAAGTGCTCAGCATGTTTACATATAACGTCCCCCAGGCCCTGATCAACCCTTACTTGTTTCGAGTAAAAATGGAGGACAAAGCGGTGGACACATCTGACCTGGAGGTAGAGGAGGACCCGATGGGGCTCCATGGCATTGACCTCATCACTGCGGCGTTGCTGTTTTGCCTCGGGGATTCCCCGGGAGGCCGGGGGATCTCCGACAGCAGGTTCGTCGACGGCTACCACATTGACTTTGGCACTCAGACATTCTCCTTCCCTTCCGCCATCCTTGCCACGAACACCATGGTGGGCGACATCGCCTCAGCCTCGGCCTGCGACCACGCCAGTCCGCAGCTTTCCAACCCCAGCCCCTTCCACACGCTGCGGCTGGAACTGGTGCTTGAATGCGTCGCGCGGTACCAAACCAAACAGCGCTCCATGTTCACGTTCGTGTGCGGGCAGCTCTTCCGACGCGACGAGTTTTCGTCTCACTTCAAGAACGTCCACGGGGACATCCACGCTGGCCTCAACGGCTGGATGGAGCAGCGTTGCCCCTTGGCGTATTACGGCTGCACTTACTCCCAGAGGCGCTTCTGTCCGTCCGTGCAGGGCTTTCGGATCATCCACGACAGACACCTGGGTTCCTTTGGAGTGCAGCCCGGATTGCCTTTGAAAACCGGAGACAGCCACTCAAGAAAGCCCCACCACATCGACGCTCAGTACGATCAGTTTAGCAGTCTTCCTTTTGAGGTGCTGCAGCACATAGCAAGCTTTCTCGACAGTTTCAGTCTGTGCCAGCTGTCCAGAGTGTCTCGCACCATGAGGAACGTGTGCGCCAGTCTGCTTCAGATGCGTGGCATGGTCGTCCTGCTGTGGGAGAAGAAGCGGCGCGACGACGGGTCTCCTTCGTGGCAAATAACGCACAAGGTTAGAACATTCAGGTGCTATGTTGTATGGTCATTCAATTGTCAAAATCCTTGTCATAATTAAAGCAAATGTGAGTTTTTCTCGCCATGGTTGAAGTTGCATGCTGTTCTCGTGTTCTGCCAGGTGTGGCGCTTCAGCACGGCCTTCGGCACGGTGAACGAGTGGAAGTTCGCCGACATTGCCAGCATGGCCGACCACCTGAAGAAGTGCAAGTTCAACACAATCGCCCGCCGGGAGGAAGCCATTCCTCTGCCGTGCATGTGCTTCACCAGGGAGCTCACGAAAGAGGGAAGATGTTTACGATCGGTTCTGAAACCAGTAGCATGAACACTGATGGCATTTTTTTGACACCTTTTTCTTTTTTGACTGACCAAGAGAACTTTGATCTACTTGTACGTTCTTCAGCGTTTACAGACGTTTACTCTCTCCACGCTTCAAAACTGCAACTCCAGTTAAAACGGTGTCAATTTCAGGTTATTCTTTGTTTCACTTTAATTTACAGGAGACTGTCAGCAAGGTGTTGTGGTTCAGCTGAGGTCGCGCTGAAATTCAAACGTTTTTCTCCACAGCATCTCAAATGGTTCCACTAAAACGTACATTAGCTCCGTTTTAAATAGATTAGGTTTTTACTGAAATATAACGTTGTGATATTCAATATCTATTATGATTTACCTAAATTTTCCCCTACTTTCTTTCTATTTCGTCAGAAGGATCTTGATCTGGGAAAGGCGAATAGTAGAAGTTCACCTTATTGGCAAAATATACAAGATCATTCCTATTTCTTGGCCCAAAACAAATGCCTACAACCTATATACATGTTTTGCTAAACCCTACTTTTCTATATAATGAATGATTTTTATATATATATATGTGTGTGTGTTTTTTTTAATGACTTAAACTCGAATACTAAACATCTGACAGATTTCTTAGTGAGATGTCATCACTGCTGTTAGCCGGTTAAAACTCTTTTTCACAGCTTTATTAGAACATATTGAGACAAACCAAACACCTGAGCAGAAGTTGGATGTTTCCCAGGATCCTTCTGCTTTCAGCTCAGCAGCGTTGGCGTGTCGACATCGCCGTCTCTGCGAGGCACGTCTTGTGGTTGTGGAGTGTTTTGTCTTCATTTCTACTTGTCATTTCTGAGTAATTATCTGACTTATTCAGGGTGAAACGAGAAACGCTATTATTCAGTCTGTTTGGCCAAACTTTACCAGCAGCTTATTATTTTTTTGTGGGTTCTTTGCTCCAAAAATCTAAATGGAGCATTGAGATGAATATGAATGTACTTGGTGAAAACATAAGTGACATAAAACCCTGCTGGCCAGGTTTTAGGAAGCTTAACCAATGATTTTGAACATCACTACTTTTTTCATCTTTGATTTTGATGTGTTGAATGTTTTTGCCATTACCTGCCAGGTGGGTAAAAATGGATGGCGTCTCAGGGTTTTAGGATGTTTTTGTTGTGATGTTGGTTGTGAGACGACGATCACAGCGCACAGTATGACGAGCACAGGTTGTAGTGCAGCAACAGAGAAATCTAAGATTTTATGGGTGTTTTTTCTGATTGCTGATGTATTAAAACAGGTTGTTTTTCAGATATTGAGGTTTGTTTCGTTAGCATAAAAACACGTTTTGAAACACCGTGTGTTTTGTTTCTGTTTGAAAGAAAATGCTTGAATCGTTTTTTTTAATAAAAGGTAGCAGAAAATGTCAGCTACTTTAGGTTTTAGCTGCCAGTTTTCATCTTTTTTTCCCCCTCCTCTTTATGTATATATATATTTTTTAGAGGTTGCTGTAAACTCAAAGCTTTATTTTTTTATCCACTTGTGCTATTACACTTTTATTTTGGTACTTTAAGCTTTTTTTTTTTTTAAGAAACCTGCCTCAGTTAGGTGTAGATGTGAATTATTGGTTTGCACATGAATGCATGTACTGTAAACTCCTACAGGTGACCGGTTTGTTTTTGCTTGATATTTTGCTGTCACTCTGCATGTGAGTTTGAAACATGTATTAATCAGTTCAGCTGCAGATTGATATATATATTTTTTTTTTCTACAAATATTTTTAGGCATCTGGATTACTTTTTTCACTTTTCTTTTGACTTGAACCACCAGGTACTTAAGCTATACTTCATCACATGTGCCCAGTGTTCAAATTTAAACAGATGTTTGTATAGTAAGGGAACTGGTCATTCATCGGTCCATAAGTTCATGATCCCAGGAAGAAGGCAAGAGAAAAAAAAATTAATCTGCTGATTTTCTAAATGTAGCCATTTTTTGTGTCTGCAGTGTGTTGACAGTATTTTAACTTTTATTTTCACTCCTGTGTTTTGTTTTTCTCGCACCAAATTATGTCAGTTTGTTTGTAGGTAATAAAGAGATCTGCCAGTATTTATGCATTTATTTGTATTTATTGATGTGTATGCAGGTTTAACACCATTCTTAACTGAAAACTGCCATGTTTACACAGAACTTTTTTTATTTTAAATTTCCTGGTCTAAAGTAAGAGCTCAATCAGTTTTAACCAAATAAGCACTCGGTGTTTGCTGTTCACACTAAAAAAAATTTCTAGAAATTTATACTAATAGTTTAAAATATGATCCATTTCCTTTCTTGTCCTGTTTTGGTAAAAGGGTCTAATTTTTTTATGGATTTGTTAAGGTTAGTTTCTCGGAAACGTATTCATAATCCTTGTAACAGAACCACTAAATTCTGTTATTTTATTTGACAGACCAACATACAGGAGCACATTTCAAGGACTATTTCATCTCGTATATTTTTACCATGGGATTTTTCTGCCAGGCAAACGTTTGCGTCGCATACGGGTATTTTTATGACGTTCTGTGACTTGAGGCTACTGCTAACTAGCTGTTAGCATACCCTTGCTAGCTAGCTAGCGTTGTGCGTCTAGATAAAAGCGTCATTTTATTGCCAGTTGCTGGACGACAGTCTTTGCTACTGATTTGCTTCTGTTGCCAACCCATACGATGCTGTGCATTCTGTGCAAGAAAGCTTGGAACTACAACTATATAAAATATGGAGTGTTATTTTGTACATTTTTGCCATGTACAAAAATGTCCATTAAATTTCGTTGATAATGGACTTAAAATGTATTTGAATTGGTGAAACCTGCAGAAACCCTGCTTACAGCTAGATGGCACCAAATTCACACAACAATGTTTAATGAGTCCTTGTGTCTTGTAGTTTCGATACTGTTTTGTCTGTGTGTTAAGACCGGACAGCATTATAAAAATAGTTAAATAAGGTTAAAATTGACAAGTGACTTAATGATGTTCCAAGATTACTAATGTAAATGTTGTCCTTAACTTTGAAGCCTGGATGAAAAGCCCTTATTCATCATATGTAAATATTTTAAAGGAATTTTTTCTTGAGTTTCCCACCCTCCTACATGTACAGGCAATAAGCCCACACATAACTCTCAAACAGCCACACTTCCCATCAAACCTGGGGGTTGCAAACCCACAAGGATTTAGCCCATCGACTCTAATCTCCTACACCTAAACCTTCTCTGCCAGGCTGGGGTCTGCAGCTAACCACAACAAAACAAACGTGAGCAGTCGTGTGCGGACGACGGGCAACTTTGTAAAGTCTTGGTGCAACGCCTCTGACAGAGCTGGTCACACTGCCTGTAAGCCCCCCCTGCCTCAGCCATGTAAACCACAGCGATGCTGCTGATGGAGGAAGTGCAATCATTGCAGACTCATTTCAACATTGAGTGGCGACGTTGCAGTTTGAAAACGCCCACGACAACCACGGCCATCTGACTCACCTTCATGTTACCAGCTGACAACTGGCACCTCCTGTGGGAGATGGCGTGTCGCACATTTTCACCTTGCTGTCGCGCGGCCAGAAGGCCCGCTGCACGAACCGAGAGCCTTCTGATCTGCTCTCCATTCTATTGTTGTTCCTCAGCCTTAGCAAACACATAGATAGATTCAGGTCACGAGAAAAGCTGACGTATTACGTGACTGGCTTCTGTTGTGTACTGTTGACTTAAGATAATACCATTTCATCTGAAACTGCAGGAGCTCTCAGTCGAGAAAGACAACAAAAGGCCTGTAGGTGAATTAGGTTGGCCAGGCTATAGTTTCGTAAAGCATGTAAACATATCTTCCCTTAATTAGAGGCCTTAATGTATTTCTAAAGACCTGCTGAACAACAGCAGCTGCAGCAGGAACCAGAACCGCTGTTATTTCCAGTTTCATGCTTGCGCCGTCCAAACCACTCGAAGGCATTTAATCTCACTTTAAAAAAAATCACATTTAAATATTTTACACTGCAAAAATGACAAAGCTGAGAGCCTAAACACAAAGTTAAAAGGTATTGTACTTTAGATTTATGTCTTTACAGGAGGTCAGAGGGAGCTGCTTAAAATATAATCAAAGTAACAATCAGGAAATGTAACATCCAAATTACACTCTCAGTTTTGCATGAGTGTGTGGTTTGAAGTGACTCTTCCTTCTTCTTAACACTGTAAAAAAACAAAAAGAACTGTGATGTCAAAGTACTGATGTTGGGCTGCAGTGCAACACTTTAAATTAAATAGACACAGACACATGGCCGGCCCAAGATTCTACAGGATCCTGGGGCAGCAGCTGATTTAAGGCCCCGTAATCTTAAAACTCACTTAAAAGTAGACACAAATTTGAAGATTGTGCTCATGCCTGGGGTCAGCTCTGTAGATATGGATAAAGGAATCGTTTTGCTAAACAAGTCTCATTTGCAGCAAGGGAAGCAGCAGCAGAAAAGCTTCTTGCACGGATTGTTTTTCTTGTACTTCACAGCCTTCTTGATCTCAACCGTAGCCTTGGCGACGTAGTCCTGAGTCGCGCCAACGTTGGCCTCTATGTTGTCCAGCATGGAGCCCTGCTCCTCCACCAGCAGCGCCAGCTGAAAAAAGAGTTCGTGGATGTCCTTGATGCGGCTCTCCAGCTCCAGCAGCTCCTTGTGCCTGTTCTCTATCTCGTTCAGAGCCGACCTAGCAGTCCTGCCCTCCTGGAGGAGATTATCCACGAAGATGTTGCACTTCCCCGTCTCGATCATCTCGTCTATCTGCTCCCTGCTCACCTCCTTGCCCATGATCTCCGCTTGCCTCTGGATGCGGTTTTTGCAGTTCTCCCTCTGGATCATTTCGGCCTCGTTGAACTCGGATATGGCTTCATGGAAGGCGCTGGTCAGGGACACATACTGCGAGCGCACCATGCGAGCCACGGCCGACGTGGGGCCATGCTCTTCCTCCAGCTCCTTGCTCAGCTTCCCCATCTTCTCCAGCCGGGCGTAGATGGCCTCCCCCCGTGCCTTGATGTCCCTACCGAGCGCGTTGGCGTCCCGCTTAATGCTGCTAAACCTCCTCACCGACGTGAGGAAGCGTGTGTTCTGCTTCCCCATGCGCTTCACGTCCAACTTGAGAAGCAGCATCTCCTTCCTCATCATCTGGGCGTCTTTGTAGATGCTGTCCATCACGTCCTCGCCCTGGAAGACGACAGCGTGCTGCTCCAGCAGCTCCTCGTCCTCGTTGGGGCCCCTCTCCTCCTCTGTGGGGGCAGAGGGGAAGGTCTGCAGCTCGCACAGTCGGTCTTTCATTTTGCCTGCAGGAGTGAGCAAGAAGCTTAGTCAACCTCTTTAGGGAAATAACATTTTACATTGTAAAACAGAAGCTACTGTAATACCATAGATCTGTTGATCGAATGTCTACCAGAAAAGGGAAACAGAAGCAGTTTTTTTGTTTTTTCTTCTCTTGTGAATTATCTGATCTGCATCAAAGCCTTCCTAAACACAAACTGGGCCACAATTGTTAAAAATAGGTCAGTAAAGTGGCATGCAGTCACCGTTTCAACAGCTGCAGGCAGCAGAGTTTCACTCTCAAAACAGTAGAAAGGTTAGGCTTTCATTTTTGGGCAGATAGAGTAAATAAAAGGTACCAATAGCCTTAGCAACAGTTTCAGCCATCTGCCTTTTTAGTTTCATAATTATGAAATAGCTGAAAACAGGAAGAGTGAAGATAAATTTGTGTATAAGAACAACGAGAAAAGAGAACTTGTTGTGAGGTAGGCGGGAAGGTTACTTGAAAACTTCAAGAAGATTCTGGTAAACTAAATAGAATCGTTTGACTTGAGAAAGAAATTCACTTCTGGTGAGACTAAGTTGCAGTCAACCAAAAGTGGATTGGAAATGCAGGAAAACCAGCTGAAGATTAAAAAAAAAAGACCAACTCAATCAATTAATCAAGTTTATTTGAACTGCAGACACAAAGCAGTTCAAAGTTACATCGCATTCTATAAAGATTACACTCTAAAAACAAATTTTGGAGCGTGTTAACTATTAGATATTAAATCTATTTACATTTCAACTAATTACTGTAAATGTACCATCCAATAAAAGTAACATTCTAACAACACTTTTCTTTAGTAACAATTTTTTTTTAATTAAGGATTAACTGAGGAGCTTAACTGAGCTAACCATAAGCTAGCTATTACCGTTTGTCTACAGCAGTGAACAGAAATGCTGACATGTTCAATGTTGATATGATACGGTTTTGTTATGAATGAACATGACAACAGCAAAAGTTGAGATTTGTCATTAAGAATTGTGGGCCGGAAAGTTGCAGTGGTGGGGGGAAAAATTAGGATTGCACCCCACCATAGGTAGCTTAGCGATAGCGCTAGTGCTAAAGTCCAACTTGTATAGAAGGAATCTGGATGCTAGTCTGTTAAATGTGGGATATTGAAGGTATTTAGACTTTAATTAAGTGCATAAATGTGCAGCAAGTTTCAAGAAATTATATATATTTTTAGAAACATTAGCTACTTCATTGGAATGTAACAACACCCAACATTTATTGAGCACACAAGAGAAGGGTGACGTTGGTATGTTTTTATGGACTGTACTTTAAATTAATTTCATCAAATGTTTTTCAAGATATGTCTTGACTTTAACTTCTTGCCTTTGGTGATTATTTGCATAATTAAATCATGGCTAAATATTTTAATATAAATCCATAAATTGGTTTTCTTTAAAAATCAAATATTCCTTAACTTGTCACCTTGTGACCCATAAAAAGTAGGTATCAGAAGCTTAGCTACTGGTTTAGTGTACTAGTTATTCTATTTACTCAGTAGGCTGTAATAAAGGTGCCAGCATCACTAGTTGACCTAAACTTTGGAGACGCTGCTACAGCTCCATTAGTTTTCATATCCTGCATCATTTCATAGTTTTAAACAGAACCTTGTGATTCGTCAACATATATATCTAGCATTAATACGCCCAGTTTCAACTATAACCAAGAAATTTTAAGATAAACTGACCTAGATTTTTCAGAAACTTCTGTAACATTTTGAGGCTATTCTGAACAAACTATTTTTAGAAAACTCCTATAAAAAACTTCCGATGTTCTTATTCAGGTTTCTAGGAAGGAAACCCGTGAGCTACTTCCTCGGATGTGATGATGCGCAGATATACTTAGCCGCTCGTCTCAGACTCAGGCTTGTACAGAGAATCCGCTATTAACATTTACTGATAAATGAGCGATTAAAACTTGTATTTTACAGTCAAAACGTTAACCAGAACGCGTTTTTTTGTTTTTGTTTGGTCAGACTGATGGAGAAAAACTGACAGAGACAACCTGACTCACCCCACCACTCAGTGAACTTATAGATGCAACATTACAGAAAATATAGTTTAAAAGATTGCACATACCTTGAAGCGTCACCCTTCAGCGGTACTACGAAATTAAACTCACAGAAGCACAAGGAGCGAGCGATGAAAGACTCATTTCCTCTTTTTGACTCGGTTCCAAATGTGAATATTTCAACATGCGTGCAGTGAACAGAGTTGAGGGCGTCTGACAACACTGCAGCGCCGTGAGCCAACGCGGAAGATCACGCCTTGAGTGCTTCATCACCGCCGCTGGGTACAGGAAGAAGATCCAGCAGTCATTCAGAAGGTGCAGCCCCACACACTGTGACATGTTACGGTTATTAACAGAAAGATATTAAACAAACGTCAAAACGTTTTATTTTATTTTTTTTTAAATCCATCCACCCATTTTCGATACCCGCTAGTCTTGTCAAGGCCTGTGCCAATCTCCAGCGGCCATTGGGTGAGAGGCGGAGGGAGAAATAACCTGGACAGGTCACCAGCCAATCACAGGGCAACACAGAGATACACCTGGGAGTCGTGTAGTTGGACTTTGGGAGGAAGCTGGAGACAACCCAATAATACACAGGCTACACCAGTGCAACTAGGATTAATAAATGTTAAAAAAATGAAGCTGAAATAAGTGATTTGTAAGATTTTTAAACTTTTATAGTTTTTTTTTCCATCCCCGTAATTAATGAAAATACTTAACTACATTAGACATACTTAGAATATGTGCATGAATGCTAAATGGTTTGTTAATTAAATGGAATGGTGTGGAAAGGAGGCACAGACTGGCAAATGCCATCGTAGCATGTTTACGATGTGAAAGATACAAAACATCAGTCTCTTCGACCTTTCACCATCGTTGTAGTTTCAGTTGTTTGTTCCAGAAAGGAGCCGTCTCCGATACTGGATCATGTTTTCCATACCAACGAGGCATCAGCTGGAGAAGTTTTCTACAAATTGAGGACTAAAAGGAAACGATCTCTAATCAGTTGCTAGAAGGAAATGTGCTTACGTGACCCCAGTAAATAATCAGGAAGTCACTCAGAGTTGGTTTGGTTCTGTATGGGTCATAATCACTTATATTTCATAAGAGTCAACCGGCCAAACAGGGATCAGAGGCAAGGTTAACACAAATGTGGCTCATAAGATTAAATACACATTTGAAATAAAATAAAATTTGTTTTACATTCATTAGAATTTCATGCATCATTTTATGTGTGCATTTGTCAGCTGATCAATAAGATATTTAAATGCAATGCTAAACAGGGTTAAGCAGAAACAGGAATTAAAGCCGATTGTTTCATATCTTTTTTTTTTAATTAACCTACTAAGCTGGTCACAGAATGCTTTTCATTGCAACATACTTCATATCTTTACATAAAAATATTAGTGTCAAAGGCATGGAAATTTAAAGCAGCACAAAATTAATGTTGGCTCAATTAGAACAAAGCGTTCCACATAAAAACAAGTAGAAATATTTCCTCCACAGATTCTGAGAATTTACAGAAAGCGCTTCTTTGTCTTTCAGTAATAAAAATTTCTTTACATTCAGAGGCTTACATTCCTTCAGTACTTATTAGATTTACCTTTTTGATTTTGTCCCATTCCTACCGAGCAGGTTTGCAAATGTAACAGTGGTCACTACCATTTAAAGATACTTGGATGATATGAGTTACAATATTTCATTTTCATTTGGGATAAACTAAGCATTTTTTTTTATTTAATTGAGTTGATTTGAATACTATCAGCTTCAATCAGCTCCTTCACAAGACCTTTAGCTTTCTTCTTTTCAGAGATGTATATGCAAATTTTACAGCAAAGCATCTTCATTTCTTCGACAACCATCTGGTTTCTGAATGACAACTGCTTCTCTTGCTTCATATATTTGCTTAAATAGATGAATATAGTAGCACAAAATTTTATTCACTTTAAATGAGAAGTTTACAAACCCTAGACAGTAGCATCCAGACTGTCCAAAATAGTTTTAAAACCATGAATTTTGAAGAAGTTGGTAAAACGTCTTACTTATGCATGCATTGTGGAAATAGGTTTTCAGTAGCTTATTGGTGTCTGACACAGCAGTTTGTTCTTATACTTCCTGTCATGTAGGTTTTTGGATTTGCTGCTTATCTTTTCCGTGTGTGTAAAATAAGCACCGTCATAACCAGATCTGTTATTTCCTCATCACAAATCAAGGCATTTTTTTGTAACACGGAAAACAGCCACAAAACATCTTCTTGAAGGGGTTGTTTTTGTCCGAAGCGAGGGCCCTGTCCAGCTGGAACGTGCCCTCCTGGACGGTCACCTCGGCTCTCTGGACGTTCCTCTCGATGCTCTCCATCCCGGCCCCCTGCTCCTCCACCAGCATGGCCACGTCCAAGAAGAGCTCCTGGATCCCCTCGATCCTCCTCTCCAGCTCCTGCAGCTCCCGGTGTCTGCTCTCGATGCTCACCAGGGCCGAGCGGGCGGTCTGGCCCCCCACCTGGATGCTGAACACGCGCGGCTCCTCTCCCTCCATCATCTCCTCCAGCTCCGTCTCGCTGACCTCCCTCCCCACCACCTCCATCTGCCGCTGGATGTGGCGCTTGCAGGCCTCGCTGTGGCTCATCTCGGCCTCGTTGTAGCCGAATATGACCTCCCGCAGCGCGGCGCTCAGGTAGTGGTACTGGGTCCGAGCAATGCGGGCCGCGGGGTCAGAGGAGCCCCGCTGGTCCTCCAGCTGACCCCGGAGGTCGTTCATCCCGTGCAGCTGCTGCAACACGGCTTCCCCTCTGCGCTTGATGTCCATCCCGATTGTGTTGGAGTCTCGCTTCGTGACATCGGGAAATGAAGTCTTGTTTAACGTCTGGAAGTTCACTTCCTTTAGCTCGCCAATGTCGTTCTGGATCTGCTGGATCTCCAGACGGATCCGCTGGGCCTGCTGTAGGATCCCATCCAGATCCGGGTTGGAGTCTTCGCGTTCTGAGCGGCCGTTCAGGTCCACAGCGCTGAAACCTTCAGGATCAGTCTGGGCCTCCTGCAGGTGTCCCAGTCGGTCTCTCATGTCTAAAAGAAACAACAGGAAGGAGGTTAGATCCATTCATTTAACAGCAACACATTAAGCACAGCTGTGCTTCCTACAGAGGCTAAGAAAACCTTCCAAACCCCATCTAAACACGTCCATTTCTGCCATATTGCAGCCACAAACTTAAACATGTTTCATTGACATATCATGCGAAATGAAAGAAAATGTATACATTTCATAAAACGATATTCAAATCTGAAAAGAGTGGCTTGTATTTGGGTTCAGTCCTCCCTCACTCACTCACTCAACACTATTTTGGTTGTGGTTGGCGTCATGTAACTTTAGGTGTGGTCCTGCTGCATAAAGGCTGAATCAAAGGTTTACTCATTTCCTCAGTGCATCATCAAGTTCTGCAGGACTTCATCCATCTACCCACCAAACTTGACCTGACCTAACAAGATACTGCCACCACCGTGTTTCAGTGTGGGAATCTACTTCTCCAGTGTGTAACATTAAATATGGAGCAACAACAGTTACATCTGACAGTTTCATTTGACCTTCTTTTGCATGTTTATTGTGTCCCCCACAACTTTATAAAAAACTTCAGTTAAGACATCTTATGAGTTTAATTTATCTATTTTATTGCAAGTCTTCCAAAGTGACTAAATGAGTGGAGTGTTTAAATATTACTTCTGTTGACTGATGGCTCCTTCTCTGGGTAATTTTATTTTAGGGTATCAGATTAAAGGCTCACCAAACTTCTCCGATTTTATTTAAAAATTGTAACATGAAAAACATTGTGGTTGGATTGTGACAAATTCTGAAAATGTTCAAATTTTAGCTAATTTCTTTGGTTTGTAACTTTGGCCCTGCTAGAAGAACTAAAACCCTCTTTTAGCCGATAAATGTCCCACTCCATCAAAAGCTGCTAACAAAACAGGAAGTAGGTTCTTAAAGCATTTTTCTCCGTTTTTGACACAGGCCATGCTGATAGGAGTGGTACGTGTGAGCTGAAAGATTTACATGTGTCAAGTTTTTTGCTCCCTTTAAACCACCTCAGCTTCTGCCCAAACTTGAAAAAGCTTGCTTCCCAAATGAAAAAACAAATGGAAAAAAAAATCAATTATAGATCACAACAAACTAATTAACTAGTTTTCCAGGTAATGTTAATAATCTACTTTTAAGTTAACAGTGAATGAACAAACTACATTCCAAACACATAAAACCCATCGAATCACCAAGGCTAATTTGATCTTCTGAATGCAGATTAAATGATATAAACTGTGCATAATGTCCAGTTCCTACCAGTGGTGTCTTTGTGAAAGTTTGAAGGTGAGGCTCTTTGTCTGAAGAGATCATTGTGAGCACAGGTGTGCCAAGTTATCTTATAGACTTCAGATGGGCCTGAGTGAAAAGGATAGGTGCGCTTGATTCTCTGTGATGTGTGTGCCAGTTGGGTGGAGATAGTAAATGCACTCACAAGTGTACCATCTGCTATTTTAACTTGACAACATGCTACAACATTAACTCACAGTTCTGGGGGGAAATCCAATACTACAGGGAGCTGAAGAGAGCAGTTCTGAAAGTAAAACTTTGCTGTCAGAAAATTACATTTTGAAATACATGTTTCTTCATTTTCATTTAGTTCTCTAAAAGGCTCTCAAGTACGTGACTTTAATCTTTAATGAGAAGATTACAAGATATTTAGCAATAAAAAAATAAAAATAAAAAAAATAAAAAATACTGCCTGCCCTTAGAGAGGAAATTAAAGTACAAACATGAACTTTTCACAGTTTTAGGTTTAGGGTAGATGTGGGTTCAATTCTAGAGAAATTATAAGTAAAGGCATTTAAGTGGACTAAACAGATTGCAGGTGAACTTAATGAACTTCCTACATCTGCTACTGCTGATTGCAGTTTTTGCAGGAAAGTATTCAAAAATCCTCGATTGTTTCCACATTCTATCACATTACCATCAGCTACTTTAATACATTTTCTGGAAACATTAAAATGTGATAGACCAGCTGCCACCACCGTGTTTCACTGAAGGGATGGAGGGATCAGAGTGATGTGCAGCGTTAGTTTTCTTCCACACAAAGTTTTGTATGGAGGCACATAAAAAAAGCTAAATTTTGGACTATTTTTCTTAATTTCTTTCTCCCCGAGTGGGTAACAGCAAATTGCAAATATGCCTTCCTATGGTGTTTTATCAACATGCAAAGCTTTTTTCTTCCTACTCTTAGCCAAAAAATACTGAAGCTATCACCTGCACTAAAAAACATAAATAACTTTATTTTTATCCCTTCATGTTGGTTGAAAGGAGCATCCATTGGCTGTTTTTGAACGTGTGAAGGCTCCCAGCATGCGGCCTCACTAAGACAGGCCCTTTTTCTCATTGGCTTCGTAAGGCCGATATCCTCTGCATCTCCAGTAATCAGGTCATCTTAGATGAACATTCTTGATCCAGCAGGACATTTCTCAAAATTCACCAAACAAGTTCCAGTACAGAAAAAAAGGACAGACTAAAAAATAACCGAGCTTGTCTGATAGAACCTCTCAAACTTTGAATTGAATTATTTACAGTGAAACTCAAGTGATGAACAAAAAACAATTTTCTCTTATTTTATTCCTAAGAAGGACTCCAGTACAGGCCTGTTTAGAGGCCTTTAAAATCATTTCTATATTAGAAGAAATCACTATAATGGCAGAATTTTTTCATCCCTTACTTGTGCTGGTGTGATTTTTCTGTAGAGGCCTCGCAGCTCGTTTCTTTGCGACCTCCTAATTAATCCCGATCATATAGAGACAGGTGCGAGGTCCAGCGAGCGTGGCGACGGCTCGGGCAGCTCCAGATGACTTCAGGTAAATGTTAACCCTCATCACTGATGCGCCTTAGAACCAAACTTTCTGCATTCCTGTTGCATCACATGGAAACAGAGTAAAGTGAAGACCGGCCTCTCGAGGATTTTATCAGGAGGAGAAACTGGTGTTGATCCTCCGCATTCCTCTGATCGGCTGAAAGTGCGTGAACTTTTCTAGAAAATCAATTTCTGTTCCTTTTTTCTGACAGGTTAAAACAGAGCCAGTTCCTGGACTCTAGAAGCAAAATCTTACAAAGTGTTTTTGGTCTAGTTTCTATGAGTGACCTTTCACCAAGCAATAGGAGCTTGCTTTAAGAAAGTGAAAAAGTACTAGCTGTAAGTGAAGTAGTCTGCCAGTGAGACAAGATATTTGTCTCATATTATAAGTTAAAATATCACTGATGTTGGTTTTATGTTTTTGCAGTGTAAGAATAGAAAACAGGAAGTGTTTTAGATATGCTATCTCCACAAAGGGTGTGACTTACATGTTCAGACGTGATAAGACATAAGAGAGATTTGTTCTTCTGACATTGAGGTTTCTGTGGAAAAGGCTTCTGGTTTAATGAAACACAAACTCTGTCCAGGAGAGCTGCGAGAAAACAAAAAGCTGAAAACTAGAGCAAGGTTTTAGTGGGTGTGTGGGAGGCAGCGTGATATAGTTATTTCCAAAGAAAAACAGTATCTTTTTTTTTTTGGATCCGCATGATTAGCAATTTCCACCACCCTCTGTGAGTCTGAGTCACACTCGGCTTGCGTTTCGAAGGGGATTTTTGTTGCAGAGTCACTGGGCTGCTGCAGCTCACTCTTCAGCTGTCGTTCCTATAAAGAGACGAGAAGCATGAATGAAAACCGCCACCGCTGCCGCTTGAGGATTCCCCTAGAAACCACAGCAAAAGCAGCGAGTCTTTGTCGTCTCCTGTTCCACTCACCTGGTCCTGAGAGAGCGCCTCCAAAAAGTATTCATCTGACTCTCTCTCCTTATAAATATTGCTGGGTAAAACCCAAATATGGTGATGTTTTCCATTTCAAATGAATGAAGTTTATGAACTGGAATTTATGTTATGAAATAAACAGTGAAGTACATGTAAGTGTAATTAAGACATTTTTCTGTGCAAGGAAACAGTATGTTGGATCCAGTAATTGATTTTAAATGAACACTCCTCTTTAATGAAGCAGAATCATCAGTGATTACATGCCCAAATTGTGTTTTTGAATTTGCAACACTTTATAATACTGAGCATGTATGTAGTAACGGCATAGAGGAAAAAATAACCTTTAAGAATAAACCTTTAGCTTAACCTGTCTGAATGTAAAGTGTCATCTGCTATGTCATGCGCTAGGACTATAATTAGGTTTCATGTAAAATAATAAAAAATATTGATGAAAGTTGTAGCTCCTTTAGCGACTTAATTTGAAAGTCCAAGACAATAAAGAAGTTTTCAAGTCTGCAGGAAGAATGAGAGAACATATTTGGTGCTCAGTAAAGTTCAGCGTTTGGTGTCTATAATAAATTTTGTGAAACAGTGAAAGAAAGGAGCAATTTTATCATCCATGGAAGATAATTGTTGGAAGCTGGGGTTTGGATTCTGTGTGGATTTCTTCAGGTTCTACAGTTATCCACCAGAGGGAGCCAGGTAGTTGCTACTGAGCAATTACACACACCTGTTAATCATCTTCTGTATGAGGATCAAAAATATACCAAAAAACATGACTGTAATGGAAAGTAGCATTATCTTAGACAAAGTCTTCCTGCAGAAAAACATGACAGCTAAAGAGAACATGTGGTATGACATTCCATCTATGAAGAGACCAAAAAACAGAAATGCCATGTAATACTGAAAAAGTTAAATATTCGGAGAGTAACAAAAGAATGTATGAGTGGTGAAAAGTGATCATTATATGCTCCACCTTTTGCATTAAGCACCATTAATAATCATTTTGTCATTTTGAGATCCAGGCGAGGTTACACAGCTGTGTGTGTACAAATGCTGCAGTGGCTGATGTAGTAAGAAGATATAGCTGATGGAATAACTTAGGGGGCACAGTGAAGTCCAATTACAATTGAATGATATCGGGATCTTTAGAGGTTCACAAAAGTGAATCATAAAAAGTTTGGTGCAAATCTGATGATGCATGTATGATTTAGAGACGACTGTATCCGTACGGCAAGGGATTTTAATTCGCCATTCGGCCACAGCCACATGGTTCAGCCAGCAGCCAGCGTTGACAGTTCATCATGTCATTTTGTGTCACTTGGCACAGGTTGAAACCTATATGAGTCAAAGTGTAAAAGTAAGACATTAAGACATTCAGCAGAAAAAACAGGTGACTTCCTGTTGGAAGCAGGGGGGAGGGGATTCAAAACTGAGGAATTTAGAGCCACCATATGGCAACGGCGTTACAGGTCACTTCGCCACACCCACCCGTTCCATTGAAATCCATCTGTGTTGGAAACCCAGTCAAACCCACACGTCTTCTGTCTCTGGACACAGATTAATGTTGATTAGGGAAAAGGGATCAGATAGAGACCGTTCCCAGTAAAGCATGACACTTCCTATTCTCAGGGGGCATGGCTTACGTGATGTCATCATTTGATCACTGGGTATTGTAGGAATCCCGATGATGATCAATCACTGAAAGTTTGGTGCCTCTGTGAGTTTTTGTGTAGGAGATATAACAGTGAATAAGTGAACTTTGACCCCAGGTATCTCCCTTTCAGCATGAAGGAAAACTCACAGTTTTGATAACTTTTAATCGGCCATGCCGTATGAACAAACTGACCAAGTTTGAAGCCAATCAATCGAAATCTCGTAGGAGGAGTTAGATCAAATGCGAAGGCTGTAAATGTCCAAAATGGGTCAAAATTGGAACTTCAATCCAAAATGGCCGACTTCCTGTTTGAGTTGCACGATGACATTAATTGAATTTTCTGTGTATCTTGGGGAGCTCTACAAGTGTACCAAACTTAATGTCTCTACGATGAAGTAAGGTCCACGTGGACGGTATTTTGAAAGTTGCCAGGTGGCGCTGTTCGGCTGTTTCTGTTGCAATTTTTGTGACGACCTTAAAATACATAATTTTCACACAGACTTGACAGATCCGCCAACTTTGGTGAGTTTTTGAATATGATAACGCCCCCAAAAAAGCTAATTCATTTGATGGAAGCATAATAGAAAGAAGAAGAAACAGGACTATTACGATAGGCCTTCGCAGCGCTTAGCTGCTCAGCCCTAAAACGTTGAACTGAGGCAAATGTTCAAAATCAAGAAAGAAAATATTTCTAGAGAAAACAGGCTATAACCATTAGATGGCGACAAAAGTCATCCGGTTTCAGGGAGTTTTCTCTAAGGAGGCAATTGAGAGACGTTCAGATTTTAATATAGCTGGATATTTTCACTGTTTAATTTACAAAAATTTTCCAATTGAAACCACACAAATTGGTGGCTATAGTTCAGAGCTTCTAGAAACAAATAAACATTTTATATACAACAAATCAAAGAAACTTAATGTAACTAAATAACTTGTACTTTTAAACTAGTGTCAAGTGTATTATTTCTAATCATACATTTTAAATACACCATACACCCACATGTCATGTCCAAAGGAGGCATGTATTATAATTTTCAACCAAGCAAGTGAAGTTAGATTTATGCCTGATAGATTTTACTGCCGTTCACAAACTCAGGTCAGCAAACATTACAAGCAAAAAAGCCTAAATTGTGTTTCCTGTCCTCAGTCAGCTGGTTCTGATTTTTTCCTAAATCAATAACCTGTTTAGGCTTTGCTGATCTCCAGTCATGATGTTCGCATGTGAACAGCTAAAACAAAAATTAAAACACACACACACATGTTTGTGTGGCTATCTTTGTGGGGACTTTCCATTTACTTCCATACATTTCTACAGCCTAAACCTTTTTTCCTAACCCTAACCAAAACTCAATTCACACCTTAGTCCTAAATCTGACCCCTGACCTAAAAACAGGGTTTCCCCTTGTTGGACCACACACACGCACACACACACACACACACACACACACACACACACACACACACACACACACACACACACACACACACACACACACACACGCACACACAGGCTGCTGTGGCCTCTTTCTCTTTCATTAGATATTGGACAAACTCTGGGAAACGGCTTTCTGCGAGCAAACCAAAAATACATCCTGAACTGAAGGATGGAAACCTTCACGATTCAAAGCCAAGTAAAAGTAAAATCTAATTGTGATCTGTGCTGCCCATTAGTCCTCTTAAACCAGGTTTCCATGACCTCTTGCCAGGCTGATTCCCTGCTAAAGGAAAGTGAGCTTGATCTTCTTTTCACACAGAAGATGCGATTGCTTAATCTGAGATCTTAAACACGGGTCAGTCAAGGAACCTTGCTGGCGTCTTAAAATATAACTTTGTATGTTTACACAACTTGCGACTCCGTAAATAATATCTAATGTAATTTTCTTGCTTTTTTTCCTCACCGACTTTTACAGCACAGCCAAGAAAATCTCAAAACTCTGGCTGACAGTCATGGTTTTTAATCGAATTTCACGTCCCCTGCAGGAAAAATCGCAACAGGGCCTTAGCAGGGACTCGGCCGCCAGATCAGAGCCGCACTCTCCCAGCTTGGATAGGGCACCTCAGACAACAACCAGGTATCACGGGAGCACATGCACACACATGCGGTGGGAGCCGCTCGGACCCCCCACGTTTTTATTGGATTACGTCTCATCAGGCCTCAGCAGTCAGGCCGCCGGTCTGAATGGAGAAAACATCAGCCGTTTCCAGTTAACCAGAGTTGTGACTCTAATTATTCAACTTATTAACTCCATACTGAGGTTCACATAACAGCATCAGTGTCTTGGAGCATCTGATCAAATTAACATGAATGCCTGTCATGGGTTTGGAGATGCTCCCTTCTGATTTCCCAAGCTCTCACTTTGCTGCGCTTAGGCGATACATACATACCTTCAGTCTTGTTTTAGAGGTGACCTGTTTTACTTTTTGGTGCATCTGCATGACAAACTGCATCCTGGTATCATTTACATGCATTTTTGCAGTAACAATAACATTATAAAACATGACTAAAAACAATCTGTTTTAATGTGATATTTTAAACATATCCAGCAACAAAGTCACATAAAACCAGGTAGTTAAATTTCTGCAAATTCCATTGCTTTCAATCAAGTTAATTCCTCATAAATAAATAGCAGAAATACCAAGAATTGAATCTAATCTGATTAACAGAAGACAGACGTATATAATGGAATATTCCTAGACTAATCTGGTTGTGTCTAATCCTTTTTGATTGTGATGGTAAAACATTTAAAAGCAGTGCCAGCAGGGGGGCTGTGGTGTTGTGTAAATATTAATTTTATGGAAAAGTTGAGCGTCCTTCGTCATCACCTCAGTTATGCAAGTTTGGGGCCCCCAAAGCATAAGCTGCTTGTTTCATTCTTTTTTTTTTTTTCTTTTTTTTTTGGCCCAAGAGGACAAAAGAGAAATAAAACACTTTGTAAAAACAACAGAAAGAGATTCAAGGAATTAGTAAATATACAAAAATCCTCTGGATGATTGTAAGGATGTCAGGGTTGGTTATAAAAGAGTCTTTCACCAGAGACAAACATATAAATGAAGTTAAATATTTATTACTCAGTACTTTGTTCGGTATAAATTTGATTAGAGTTGTTTCTTGGTTTAGACTTGAGTATTTTAGGAAGACTTTTTTTTAATAAATTGTTGAATGTAAAAAGTTACACAATAAGTTAGGAGAGATGAGTTTTACATACTTCCGATTTAAATGCTGGCATAAATATTCAAATATTCAAACCCTCCGTTTGTGGGTTTTTGTTTGTGTGTGTGTTGCTGTTTTACATTTTTTTTAAATGTTAAACAGAAATGTCCATGTATCTTGTTTGGATTTGTTGTCAGAGTTGAAATCAGCGCTTATTCATTTGTAGGAACAATCCAGTCAGTTCTGACCCAGAAACGACTGACGCACCAATCGGACTCAGTTTGAGCTATTTTGCAAAGATGAATGGACAAAAAAAATAAAAAATTAAAAATCTGTCTCTATATGTGCAAAAGTGGTTTAAAAAACCCCAGTCCAAATCGTTCGCTGGGGCAAAATGACTCTCTAGTATGTATTGTCTCACATTTATACCATACTTTTCAAAATCTACATTTTCAAGCATTTAAAAAAACCATAACATCCAAATTAATGGTTTTTGAAATTAAGGTACTTTCGCACTTTAATTTTTGTTGGTTTATCAAATGTAATCCCACGAAATTTGTGGTTGAAGCCTAATAAATGTTTAAAAAAAGTTCAAGAGGTGTGACTTTTGCGAGGCACACACACACACACACACACACACACACACACACACACACACACACACACACACACACACACACACACACACACCTTTAATTCCTTTATAACTGATTTATTAACCCATCAGTCCACAGAATCTCAGATTCTGCTTGATAAATCTCACCGGAGGAAGACCAAAGTCTTTTTCTGCGAGCCGGTCTGCAACCTGATTAGGTTTTTGAAGGATATACGGAAAACATGTAGCTTATTGCTCGGCTCGCAGGTTAGATCATGCAGTAAATTGTAGCGTAAAACTGCATCAAATTGCATCGATCTAAGCTAGAAGCAACCTCTTTTGTTTTTAATGTTTGTATATGTAATCACTGAAAGCAAACTTTGTAAATTAAAAAAAAAAAAGCTTTGATTGAATAAGACAAAAAAAAAACATTCACTAACAGAGAATAAATGCGTTTGAAACCTTGCTGAAGTAAATCAGAGGGTCATGTTCTTCCATAAAAGCTCCAAAAACATGTCAGACTGTTTTGGTTTTGCTTAAACTGTACCTCGCCCACATGCTCCATCACAAACCCGAAATCACATAATTTCTTGTTGGCTGAACAGTTTGACCAGTCAGCTGATTTCCATTTGTCAGAGAAATTTGTTCCCATCTTGTAAATCTTTGACATTTTCCATCTTCTAAAATGATTCTGCTGACATTACCGTTTCATAAGTTAGCAAAATATGGAGACAGTCAGTAAGTCAGAACATTCTTGTTAGTCAGATTAAAAGTACATTTTGAAAACCTTCAAGAGGGGATCAAGCATACTTTTCATTTTATACTAAATATGTCTTTTTTTATTGGTTTGATGTACAGTAATAATCTAAAGTTACAGTTAAGTACTTGTTTTCATTAACCTTAAGCAGGAAATCATCATAACACAATCAAAGGCTTTAAAACTCCAATTTGTGTGTAATTAATCTACATAAAGTGCTCCACTTTGCAAATTGAGTTATCGAAATAAATAAATTAACTTTTCATTCATATTCTAAGTTATGACATTGGTCTGCCTGTTACAGGCTGAATTATTTCAGTATGAAAATAACACATGACACCTCCTGATGTCCTGTGCATGAATCTTCTAATACTCTCTGAAATCCAATCAACCATGTCGCCCCAAGAGTCACAACTGGACAAGACCAGTGAAAATCAATCGTGTTCGTTCCATAATAATCGCGGACAAAGCAACATCCACTCATTCCTCCTGTGTAGAGCTTAAAGCTGTTCGCTGACATGACATGACACGTGCTTTGGGTCTTTGTCCTCCGTTGAAAATCTGCAAGTGTAGAAAACTGCATTATAAAAACTAAAAACTTTATGATCCTCACAGAGCAACGTGTCCCAGGTCACGCCCATGTCAGCGTCCATAGTGATCAGAGGCACTGTAACGTTTTGAAAAGTGAGATACAAGTACGGTTTGTTCGGCTCTTTGGAGTAAAGTCTTGTACCAAACATTAAAAATGTATGAAACCCCAATAAATAATATTAATATTACAGTGGTGGATGGACGGTTTGACTATGTGTGAGTGAGTGCACAATGCAGGATCCGTAAAAGTTTCATGTGCACAGAATCCTGATTCAACACAACTCAGTTGGGACGAAATCTTCTCATCCCACATCAGTGTCTAACCTCATAAATGTCCTTTTAGGAAGAGAGGTCAAATATTCTCATAATGACGGCCCTAAACATGTGGAAAAGTGTCCCAGAAGAAGCTGTTAAAGCTGCACAGGTTGGGCTAACATCATCATAAACTATATTCATTTAGAGCTGAAGGTCAGTCAAGGTCACATATGTGTGGTAATCGCATAGTTTAGGCGATATAGTTTCCGTGTATACAATTTTTTTATTCATTTTTTCTAATGGTAAGCGCTTTGGGAGTGCTGTTATTTTTCTTCTCTAGGACAAAACAAGTCTTGGTGTGTAGTTGGAATAATTGTTAAAACATTTCAATCCAGATTTTCCCATCTGACCCAAACTGACTCATTAGATGAAATGAAATGGGTCAGAAAGTTCAACAACAACAACCACCACGGTTCAGCTCAGAATAGACTGAAAAACTACTGGAACATCAGGATCTCTGTCCAAACTGGGCTGTGTTTTCATATTAGCTTGGACCAAAATTCAAAACGGTCAAAACTCAACTTGACATGAGCAGGGTATCACTGAACCAGCCAAAAAAAAAAAAAAAAAAAAGATTTTTGGAAGAATACAGAAGATTCTTCATTTCCACTTTGAATCAACGGCTACATGCGTCAAATTGAATTAGTTTTTCACATCATAGTTCCCCAACAAACACACAACTCCATTCCCCTCATGACGGACCACTTTGACCTGTTGAGATCGTGGGCCTGGTGCGCTTTCAGACCATGCAGCTGGCATTGCAGAACCAAAGAGGTTTCAACTGGTTACACTTGTGTTCACTGTATTATTTCACTGTGACCGCCGTGGATCAGGAGTGCAACACCAGTGGGTTGACTTCAACCCCCCTATTACACGTAAATACGAGAACAAAAGTCTGATCAGAAGAGGCTTTGCTTCTCCAACAGGACGACAATCTCGAGGATAAACATCGTGGCATCCGGTACGGTTCAGGACGGGAGGTGGGTGTGTTTTTGGTGTGAAATATCTGCATGCAGAACAAAAGCAGAAGACCTTGTGAAGATGCCGACTGATGCTGCCAAGAGAGTCTTATTGTACAGCAGATGTAAATATCTGGTTTCAACGGTATCTTTGAGAAGAAGGCGGCTAAAATAAATCAACTTGCCAGGTTTTTGCAGTGATTTACAGTCACCATGACATATTTCATAAACAGGTTTCAGTATGGAAAAAAAGAAAAAGAAAAGAATGCTACTCTAAGTTAGTATTCACGCTGTTTCACATTAATTCTCAAAACTCATACATTGTCACAATACTTAACCAGGAATTTTTTTTGTGTGTGTGTGCAGAGTTTAAGACTTAATTTTATCCAATTAAGAGTGAATATATATTTATAATCCAATTACACCGCACAAAATGATCTCGGAATAACTTTTAATTTATAACGGGCTGTGAAATAAGTTGGTGCATGTTTGCTGTTTGCGTCTGGAAGCGATCTGTGGTGAATGTACAATGGCTCCATTTCATGCTTCCAGCTCGGACATGGTTTCCTCAGTCATCTGAGTACAGGAGCTTGTTTTTCCTCTTTATTTGATGCATTCGGAGGCGTGCCGAGCCGAGCCGGTCCGGGTCAGGCTTGGCTCCTTATATCTTCATGTGATCTCGAAGGGAGGTGTTTTAACTCGGTGGGGAGGAGGTGGGGGGGGAATAGTTTGTCAAGATCCATCCCAGCAGCAGTCAGGAGCTGACCTTCTCCTCCACGGAGTTGCCGGCTCGTTGGGATATTTATTATTTTTTTTGGTTGCGCGGCTCCCTCCGTCCGGACAGTGACGAGCTGCAGATCTGATTATGGGAGACGCTCAGTCTGCGCCACGGGAGGCCAAAAGCGATGCAGCAGCAGCGGAGAAGGAAGAGGAGGAGGAGGAGAGGAGCGGGGAAGTGAAGGATGTGGAAACCGGACAGGACATCGACGACAAGGTACAGCGTCATGTTTTCTTCCCGCATCGATAACTTCTGCTGGTACAGGCGTCATGTTAGGACACAGGCGCAGGGAATTCACCTGTTATGAACTGCGCGGAGTTTCTTTCTTTTACGCAGAATGGGGCTGATGTGTGTAAAAAGCAGAGGAAGGTGCTGAGGCTGGTTTTTTTTTTTTTTGCTGCTGGCAGGACAACGCAGATGCTGCTGCAGAAAAGAAGGGAGGGGAACAAAAAGCTCTTTCAAACGGAGAGAATTAGTTGTACTGTGACACCGAGGTGTGTAGAAATTTGCCGGATTGCCAAAAAACGAGCTCACTTTTGATCGAGTTTTGGAGAGGACCGACTTTCATCTGCATTGCTTTTCTTTATGATGCGGTAGTTTTGAATTTCCTGACTGGGGTGGGTCGCTGGGACAAAACTCCAGGAAGAACAAAAGTAAAGCCCAAGGGAGGGATAAAATTCCCTCTCTGCTGCACTCAGCAGAAAGCAGCATCGATTATTTACGTGCACCGTCATTACCTGGTCAAGATGGGCAGGAAGTCCAACATGATGCACTGTTCGGAGACAGTGAGGAGAGGCATGGACACCCGACACTTCAAATATAGCAAATGTCTGAATGTCAACAAGAGCAGTCAATCCACGAACCTGGTTTAAATATAAAGCAGTAGAAATGCCATCTGAACTCAAATGAACTCACTTTATGAGTCTATAGTCACACAGGGAATAAGTGGAAGATGGAGGTCTGGTCAGAGACTAAAAATGAACCTTTTGGCCCACATGCTAAGCCCTGTGGCTGGCGGACCTCTAAACCACCTGGAGCACCACATCTCAACCACAAGATGTGGTTCTGACAGAGAAAGAATGGCCTAGTCAAAGGGTCTACACACTTTAATCAAAGAGCTATTTTTGCCCTCAGTCCTGCGCTACAAAACCTGCTTAGAGGCACTAAGCTTACACCAATTTAAAAAAAAGAAAAAGAAAAAAAAGATACATTTTAATATTTAATAAATATTTACAACAGCAAATTTGTTGTAATTTTAAAGAACCGTTATTTTATTTATATTTTTAAATTTTAAAACAAAGAAAAAAACTTTTTAAAAAGAGGATGAATACCTGGGATTGATGGGATGTTAATATGTGTGGTAAAAAAAAAAAGCACAACATTTCAACCTGATAACATGAAAAAAATATCTAAAAAATATTATAGGTGCTTTTCGTGTCGTTTTGATGTGGAAATTTAATGCAATTATTCCATAAAAAAAACTGTAAAACATCTAAAACTTGTATTTGTTATTATATCTGTATTTAAAAAAATGATTGGTTCTTTATAATTTTAATCAAAATTATTAGGAGTAACTGAGAAATATCCAAAGGAAAGCTTGTAGATCCAGAGACACGTGTTGCAAATCTCTGGCCTAGTCAAAGTAACAACAATTGGGAATCTGTGGCAGTGCTTGAAAACTTATTTACAGATGTTCTCTATTGTACCTGACTATAATGGAGGACTACATTAAAAAAAAGAAAGAAAAAACATGCCAATCTAAGTGTTGTAACATTATTTACTTTGACAACTTTTATAAATAAGATGCAACAATGATTGGAAAAGATATCTGTCATATCTTATCTGTTGATTAATGCAAAGACATTAATCAAACCATTCGTTGGTCACGGCAGCTCATACTGAGTCCAGTTCCTCTGGAGGTCTTCTCCTGTTAAAAGGAAGTTGTTCCTTTCCTACGTTGCCAAAACCTTATTCAGGAGGAATTGCTGCAAAGCCAGTGACATAATGTAATCAATTACTTTTTAACAATCAATTAATTATTAAATCATAACCAGGATAAAATTGGTATCTGTAAGTATCATTGGATCAATCCCGGAATACACTTCTGTATATAAATTTGGTCTTTTCATTTGCTGTGAATTGGTGCTGAAATTTCATAGCCTTAAACTTTTTTTTTTTTTTTTTTTTGCTTTATTTTCTGAACTGTTCAAAAATATATACAGAGACAAACAAGCTCCAAATAAATCAAAGCAAAAGAAAATCTGCCGAACCGTCTACCACAGGTCAGGCGCTCGCTTGTTTATGATGCTGAGTGTCCGTCGCCTGGAAAAGGAAGTTTTAATCACGTTATGGCATTTGATCTTTTGGCATCTGGTAATTCTCTTAGTGGTTTTGCCCTGCATTTCCTCAGAGTTAATCGTCCTCGAGGATTACTTGGAAGACCTGTTTTGACATCAGCAAACAACAGTGAGAAACATCACCTCTAGAAGATTGGCCAAATATGTTGGGACACCGACATCTATCAACTCGCTGACAGCGACGTTTATCCTGATTTATTAAGTGAATGACCTCACCCTAGTTGGACATGTGTTCCTCATTCTCTAAACCCTGCTCAGACCTGCTGCACTAATCTGTCTCAGGGACTTGAGATTTAGGCTATTAGGGTTGCTAACGGAAAGGTCACAGTTGCCACCATTCAACAGTAACTGGATTGTATCGATTGTTTAGAAAACACGACTTAAGATGGAAGAAATACCCGGGAATCACAAAGGGAAAGTTATTTTTTCACCCTTCCACAAAAGACAGAAGTATGATCAAAATGTTTGTAACTTAAATGTAGAAAGAAAATACTTCTTTGTCATTTGTGAATAACTGAAGCTGAGTGCGGATCGACTGTTTGCTGTGTTTTATCTTAAAATTGGCTCCACCATGATGCAGATGAGAGCACCGCTGATTTGCACAAAGAAGGTCCTGGGTTTGAATCCCAGCCTGGAGTTCACCTGTACCATCTTCCTCCAAGTCCAAAACCGTTGCTGTTAGGTTAACTTGTTACTCCAGGGTGAGTGTGTGAATGGTTGTTCGCCCTGTGATGCCTCTTGCCCAATAACAGCTGGAGATAGACAACAGTACTCCAAACAGCCCTGTAGGGATCAGTGCAAATGGACAATTGATGGATAATCTATTACTGATCGTATGATTTTTGTTCGTTTCAGGTTCTCAGAAACAACGGACAGATCTCTGATATCAACAGAAAAGCAGAGAGCTCCACAGTAGAGCTGAATGGTCACTGTGAGGATGAGATTGGCATTGAAGGTGAGGAATCCTAATTTAAATACACACGAAGCCGCATATTTACATACACTGACTTTAAACCAGACCCAAGACTTTCCAATTTTTAGGGCACTCAGGATAATAAAAACTATTTCTGTTTGCTAAATGTCAGAATAACGATTAATTTTTTCCTCCTATTCAGTTTCTTAATATGTTGTAGTATAGTTTGTTGTAATTGTCGCCTGGTTCTCCTGTCTCCTGGTGTGTCTGAGTCGCCTTGCCTGGACACACCTTTTAAGGATCTGCTTAAAGAAATCTTTAAGGATCACTCCAAATCACAGACTTTCTACTCTTCAAGTCACTTCGTAAATACTTCCTTGGTAAATACTTCAGGGTCATTGTCCACTTACTTACTGACTGAGTCTTGAGTAGTTGCATCAATGTTTCCACATAATGTTATTTTCTTTAAAATACCATATATTTTGAAAAACGTACCAATCCCTTGTAAAGCAAAACGCCCTCATGACATTATTCTTGATATTTTGGCTGATTTCATTTAATTTTCAATTGATGATATGCAAGAAATAAGTGTTACAGAGACAAAGACATAATTTTAGGAGACATTTCCTCTGGTCTCTTGAAACTATGATTGAAGTGTTTAGTCATAATGACCACTGTTACATTTGGAAGAAAACGAGGGAAGCTTGCCAGCCTAAAAGCACCGTCCCAACTGTGAAATACAAGGGTGGACCTCACAAAAATGGTGACATTATGAGGACAAGACATGGTGGAAATATCAAAGCAACATCTTCAGCCATTAGCCAAATAATCAAAGCTTGGGAACAAATGAATCTTACAAATGGACAATGACCAAGCGTACTGCCAAATTAGTTATAAAGGACGACAAAGTCAATGTTTTGGAGTGGTCAAGTGCTATGAATAGTATAACACTTACAGTATTTAAAGAAAGTCTCTTAGTTTTCTAACATGTAGCAAATAAATATAATTTTATGACAAGAAAAGTGTGATTTAACATTGGTCAGTGAAGAAAAAGTGTCCTTATGGAGTTTCAAAAATATATACATTTTAGCTGTATTACTGTTTAATGACAAAAAATCTGAAAATTGTCTCAGCAGAAAACTGACTGGTATATAATTTTCTTCTATCCTGGTTTAGCTGCCATTTGTCCAGACATAAAAGTTTCAGAGCCACCAAAAGAAGAAGAGACACCCTTAGAAAACGAGGACATTCATTTGAAGAAAGTGACCGAGGAAGCTGAAGATGAACAGGTTGGACACGATGATCTGATCGAAATGGATGCCAAGCAGAATGACATCAATGAAAGTTTCAGGAAGTTTTTCAGCAACATTGGTCTGAAGCTGACAGTGAAGAGAGGCTCCACCGACAGAGGTGCAGTGCCAATAGACGTGACGGAGGAGGAGCCGAGCAAACCAGAAGATGTTAATGTTGAACCACCTGCGAATGAAATAATTGAGGAGGCTCAAGAAAGCACAGACCTCAACATGGCAGAGGAGGCTGTGGAAAACGATTCAACAGTTTGCCAGACACCGACAGATGTTACACCTGATGATTTTCAGGAGAAAGAAGATGAGAAAACAGCAGGAACCAAAGAGGACAACACGTCCCATGATGCGGGAACGTCTTCACCTCTCAGCGAGGACGTTACATCGCAGGAGGACCCACGTCCAACATCTCCAGCTGGGCTTGACGAAAATGCAAGTCCATTTAAAAAGTTTTTTACAACTGGAATCTTTTCCGGCCTTCGAAAGAAAAAGAAGCTTGAAGATGATGAAGTAGGACAAAAAGAAGAGGAAAATGCGACCCAGGCGGCATGTGATCACCACCATGAGGAAGACTTTGCTCGAGCTGAGAAAGAGCTTCATGAAGAGAAAACTGAAGAGGAAAAGCCAATCACCACGTCAGCTACTGCACCATCTATTGTCGTAAATGAAATCACCAACTCTCAGGAAATTGTTCAAGAAAGCCCCCTGAAAAAGCTTTTGTCAGGTTCTAGTTTCAAGAAACGAGGCAAAAAGCAAAAGGGCAGAAAATCGAGTGACGCAAAGCTGTCCGACTCTGGAGATCATGTTTCAGACCAGCTTCTGTCATCAGCAGAGTCTGCAGATAACAAGAAAGAGGAAACTCCTGCAGAGGCGGCGAGTGGGGAAGATGGGGCTTGGTTTTCATTCAAAAAGCTTGTAACTCCCCAACGGAGGAAGAAGTCATCTGTGGACCATGAAGAGGGGCCAATTCCAGGTTCAAAAGATGGACCGAAATCAGCTGAGGCAGAGCAAATATCAGATCACAGCACAGAGGAAGGGAAGAGGAGGAAAGATTCGTCTGTGTCATGGGAAGCTGTGTTGTGTGGATCTGGAAGAAGAAGAAGCCGGAAAACATCAGACTCTGAGGATGACATGCCTCAAAATGGTGAAGGTAGCAAGCAAAATGGTGGCTCTAAAGAACCACCGATTGGAGCGTCTAATGAGCTGCAGGAGATTCTGGCGTCATCCCCAAAACAGACAGGAAGTCCTCCAGAGGATGACGAAAGCTCAACATGGAGGTCGTTTAAAAAACTGGTTACTCCCAAAAAGAAAGTGAAGGAGGAAGAGGAAAGCACCTACGAAGCTGGCCAAGATGATTCGGCCTTTTCCATAAAGAAACTCCTGTCAGGAAGAAAAACAAGAAAGTCTGTTGATGTTTCTCCTGAGGAGTTTGGTAAAGAGGTGGCAAGTATCGATGGCGAGGACTCCGAGACACCCGCTGTGGTCCCACTGTCTGAATTTGATTTACCTGAAACAGAACCAGTGGCAGAAAAAGAAAATAATATAGCAAAAGATGCAGATGGTGAACCTCAAATTGAAACCATTGAGATCAAAGAGGAAGTTCAGTTGCAGGACACTGCGCCCGCTGAGCCAAAAGACATCCCAAGCCACGAAGGGGCTTTAGAAAAAGAGGCTTCATCAGCTGCAACTACAGATGAAGAACCAGACGAGCTCACAGACTCAAGCAATCATCAACAGCTCAGTGATATCCCAGAGGAGGGGATCATTACAGAGACCACCCCAGCCTCAGTGGCGGAGAAGGAGGCAGCAAAAGACGAAACAATAGCAGAGGACCTGCTGGAGATCACATCTGAAGCCATAACCGCTCCAGAGCCAGCAGACGTTACCTTGGCAGATGAAACAGAGATGGTGTCTGCAGTTTCCCAGTTATCAGACTCTTCAAAAACGTCTGGTAACACAACACCTGTCCCAGCAGAGTACACCATCGTGAACACAGAGTCCCTCCTGCAGCAGGTTTCTGAGACTATAACCGCAAGCCCGAAGGCAATTCCAGTGTGTTTGGAGGAACAGAGTCCTGAAAGAGTGGTTTGTTCAGTATCACGTCAAATACTTGAATCGTCTGTATTAGACCAGCCCAAAATGCTGGAAATACACCGAGGATCAGAAGCAACAAGCATAAAGTCAGGCCTAAATGCTGAAGGAATTGATGCGGTGAATGAAGTCGCAGCAACAATCCATGCCAAGAGCATTTCTCACCTTAGTGAGGACATTTCTACAGAAATGGCTTCAGAAGTTCCTAAAGAGGAGCTCGACACCGCTGAGCCAGCTACAGATGACGTCTGTGAGGTCAATGTTTCAGAATTACAAAAAGACATAAAAGATTTGGAAATTACACCAGAGCGGCAGCATGTAGTTGAAGGTGCAGGGGATGTAGATGAAGCAGTTTCAATAGAGAGTTTAACTAAAGGAGAAGAGGTTGCAGCGACTGAAGAACCTATTACTAGTCAAGCTGAAAATAACAGAAGAAAAACAGACTCCAAGGAAGAATTAGTGGTAACATCAGTAGATGACACCGAGGAAGTAGGTGGGAAGGAGGAAGACCAAACTGTGACAGAGGAGGACACTGAAACCAAAAAGCAAACTCAAAATGATGCAGTGGATGAGCTGGAAGAACAGGTAAGAGCAGAAACAGCTGAGGTGGCCAAAGTAGAGTGTGATATTCACTCACCTGAAGAAAGGTCCCCAGAGACCATTCAACTAACTGAAACACCCTCACAGGATCTTAGTGAAGAAACCAAAGACAACAAAGAACCTCCAGTAGCGGAAGCTAAAACTGAGCAAAGTGCAGAAGTGACAGAAGTTGTAAAAGCTGCAGCAACACAGTTGGAAGAGGATCTGGTTCAGACACTCAACACAGAAGTATCAGTTTCAGAAAATATTTTCACAGCTGATATAGACACCGACGAGTCAAAACCAGTAGAGTCTCTCCCTGAAGTGACGGAGGAGACAGAAAAGAAAGAGCCACAAAATGATCAGTCTGAGGTTACAGTAGAATTAGAAAGTGTTCAAGCACCAACGTTAGAGTCAGAGGAAGATGCAGCCCAATCCCTTATTAAGGAAGCACCAGTGGCAGGTGATACAGCAACTGAAAGAGATGCAGAAGAATCCAAGCAGGTAGAGTCTCTGCTTGATGTAACTGAGGAGGTGGAGAGGAATGAGCCAGAAACAGCAGCTGCGCAAATTGACAGCTCCAAAGTTACAGAAGCATTAGAAAGTGCACAAGCGCCAATAACAGAGTCAGAGGAAGATGCTGTCCTGTCCCTTCATAAAGAAGTGTCATCATTACCAGATTCTTCACCAGCTGAAAAACATACAGAGGAATCTAAACAGCTGGAGTCTCTCGCTGAAGTCAGAGATGGGCAAGAAGATAAAGAATCACAAATAGATGGAGCCCAAATCCGTCAGTCAGAAGATACAGAAGGATTTGAAAATGCTCAAGCCCCAACGTTAGAGTCACAAAAGGATGCAGTTGTGTCCCTTGATGAAGTGTCATTGCCAGACCTTTCGCCAGCTGAAAAAGAAGAACCCAAACAAGAAGAGTCTCTCACTAAAGTCACTGATGAGCAAGAAGACAAAGAGGTCAAAACGGATGTAACTCAAACTGACAATGCTGAACTCAAAGAAGAATTGAAATCTGTAGAAACACCAACGGTGACATCTGAAGAGGATCTAGTTCAGTCCCTTAATAAAGAGGCTGAAGCAGACATACAGGATGAAAAACAAGAGGAACGTGATGAACCAGAAGACAAAGAGCCACAAACAGATGCAACTCAAATCAAAGAACTGATATGTCCAGAAGCACCAATATTGACTTCAGAAGAAGATGCAGGTCAGTCCATTAATCAGTCAGCACTGTTTTTAGAAAACATTTCATCTACTGTAACAAATGCAGAAGAACTTGAACTGCTAAAGTCTCTCTCTGAAGAAAGTGAAGAACAAGCTGACAAAGAGAGACAAAAAATAATTCCTACACTGGAGTCTCCTGATGTTACACAAGTTTCTGATGTTAAAGAAGCCACAGATGTTGTACAAGAAGCCACAAACGATCTTCAAGAAGACATACTGGCGTCAGAAGAAAGCAGAGTGGAGGTTCTAGGAAAAGATGCAACACCTACTGATGCCATACCAAAAGCAGAAACAGTTGAAGAAAAACCAAAAGAGGAACCTGAATGTTTGATTCAAGGAATCATTCAAGTGGAGGACGCTCCTGAAACAGAGAACGCTCAGGAACCAGAAGCTGCTGCAGTTCCGCCAGATGCAGTAGCAATTAGCTCTGGAGCATCTGATGTGGAAGTGATACATGACACTTCAGCATTGGAAACGGTCACAGAAGAACTAATTATTACAGAGTCAAAGGAACATCCATCTGTGGAACTGGAAGGTTCACCTCCTAGTCCACAAGATATTGCCTCAGATTTAGAGACATGCAAATCAACAACTGCACCAAGTGATGAGGAAAGTAAGACTCAGGAACCTGAAACGCAAACGTTACTTGAAGACGTTCCACAGCCAGAAGACATTGCTCCAGAAAAGCCAGAGGGGAAAGATGTATTGCAGCTGGATGAGGAAACTGATACTAAACCATGCGATGCTAAGGTTGAGCATGAAGAAAATGTTCTTGAAAACATGGAGGGGTTACCAGCATTGACAGCAGTTCATGTATCCTCAGTTAACGAGGAGGCAAGGACTGGCGAGGTCCTAGAAAGAACAACATGTCCTGAGGAAACCCAGCCAGTTTGTGTAGACCTGGTTGAAGTTTCAGAAGAACCTAAAAGTGAAGTGAATCTCTGTGAGCAGCAGGAGACAGTAGAGGGGGATAAAACGGACCTACTGTCAGCTGCCGAGATAAAGGTGGCTGATCACACCTTCATATCACATGAAGTTATGAGTAATTTACAAGACGTTTCAAGAGAGAAACCTTATGTGGTTCAAGAAGTTTTGATGAGTAAAACGGCCAGTGAGATAGAAATCAATGATACAATAGAGACTGCAACCCCGTTAGTGCTAGATGACATTAATCAGGTAGCAGAGCCGAGCTTTGCTGTTTTGACAATGCGTGTGCCACCTGTGGAGATCGAGGTGAATCACAAAGTCCAGGTGCACCTGATGGATGTGGACATCACATCAGCCCAGAACGCCGTTGACACAGTGATCCAAGTAGGCATTACAGAAGATAAGGAAGTCATTGATGTGTGCCATGAAAGCATTCAGAAAGTAGACAACCTCTTAGCCACTGCAGGAGTTGAAGAAGAAACTACTGTTGAAGAAATCCAGGTGACAGTTCAAGAAGTTATGCAGCATGTGACGAGTAACTTACTGGAAACGCCGTCCAAGATGGCCACCCAACATGTAGAACAAGCCATGGAAGAGTCAGTAAGTATGATAGAAGTATGTGAGACAGACCAAAAGGAATCAGTTGAGACGGAAGATGAGAAGGTGATCAATGATGGCACTGAGACGGCCATCGAAAGACAGGAGGAGGAGGCCACTGTCATCACTGAGAACTCTGGAATCCTGCCTGAGCAAGAATGCCTTGGAGGATCCGAGGTACCTTTAATTATTCCACAAAGCCCAGAAATCTCTGTTGAGGATCACAAAGAGGATTTGGAGGAAGCAAAACCTGACAAGCCAGAAGTATGCACCGCAGCAAGAGATGCAAGAACAGAGGAATTAACTGGAAAGGGCCCAAATGAAACCACCATGGAACCTCTGACAAGTACGCAAAGACAGCTTGCTACACCTGGCAATGCTGGATTAGCAGTCCCCCAAAACACTGGAGTAATCTCATCTGTGGGCAACCTGGAGTCCCCTTCTAGCCTGTCTTTAGAGTTCAAACTGAACATACAATTTGCTCAAGCCAAAGCCTCAACGTGGCCCTCTGCTGCACCTGTAGAGAGAATTGAACCTGTGAAGCAGGTGGATGTTTCTGAAGCTGGAGTTCAGGCAGAGGAGTCAGCAGAGTCTGTACGTCAAAGAGATGAAGGCAAGAAACAGACGGAGCTAAATGAGGTTGCAGTGCAGGCAACCAGTATCACAGAACCAGAAGCAGACTCGCATTTAATCCAAAGGGCTGTGATCGCAAGTCAGCCAGTGCTACAGGATGTGGGTATCCAAGCAGTGGAAACAATAGAACCATTGGAACAAATACAATCTAGTGAAAGAGTCATCGCAGAGGTTCAGACAGTGGAGGTTTGCCAACCAGCAAGACAAGAGAAGAGAGCAGTGTTCCTGAGAAAGCCTCTGCTTTCCGAGGCGAAAAAGAGCTGGGCTTTCAGACAATCAGAGGACGAAAATGATCAAGATGTTTGGCTGGACGCGGAGGAGGACATCTATCCACAGCAGGACATGCAAGCATCCACAGAAAAGGTGGATGAACGAGTCAAGCTGCAGAGTGAAAGTGAAGAAAAGGATGAAGCAGAGCCTGAGCTGGAGTTTGAGATGGCATGCAGCCTGGAGGCCGAGGACACAGAAAGTCAACGAGACGCACCGAGAAAAGAAACGAGTGAAATGGAAAGTGAAGGGGAGGATTTCACTGTTGCACTCGAGGACCTGGGGACCAGCGTCTCCGCGGTGGAATGAAGCTAACACATCCTGACTCAGGGGTTAACGACAGGTAAATCTTAGTGCATTTTCAGAATCACTGTTCATTTAAGAAATTTAGTCTTCAATTATCTGTCTCAAATGACTAACAGGTGCTTTATCTCGTCTTTTCCAAGGTTGGACAATCATAACAAAGGGCGAACGTTCCAAAAAGCCATTGCAGCGTTTCCCGTGACATCAAGTTAATCCAGTACGATTCCCATATTTAGTGGTGGAACCATTCTTGATTTTAAACATAACATTAATTATGATGGAGGTGTGGTTAGAGAAGTTCGGACAGGGAAGCTGTTGACCTTCTCAGGCTGACTGGAGTGATTTCAGGTGTGAACGCATCAACCTCTCACTGAAACATGGCTGTTCCAAAGTGTGTGACTTAGACTACTAATCATGTCCAATTCTTCCACTTTTAACATTATATTAATTTTTTTTATCTTTTGAAAAGTAAAAGTGATTTTAACAGTATCTGAGAGAATTCGGAAGCAGTATTTACGTTTGTACTCTGACACTGCACACACCTTTTTTATATACTAATGTATGTAGATATTTCACAGCCTGTCCTATTTATGACCACGTATGTTTCATCAGTCTTTTAGTTGTCACCTGTAGAGCCTTGTGAAAGGGTTCATACTCCTTGAACACTTTCACATTTTCTTAAGTAACAACCACAAACTCAAATGCATTTTGTAAAGAAAATTACACGTTTTTTTCTACAAATAATCTTAAAAGTGTGGAAGTAATTTGTATCTCCTCTGAAACAATTCTTTGTACAGTGAGCTTTTCCTGCAATCACAGCTGCAAGAGTTTTGGTATCTACCAGCTTTGCACATCTAGAAACCAAATTTCTTTGCTTGTTCTTTACAAAAAAGCTCAAACTTTGACAGATTGGTTAGACAGTGTCCATTTCAAGCGTGTCACAGCTGATTTAAGTCCAGATTTCTACTTGATTATCCTAACACAACAAAAAATGATTTGATCTAAACCATTCCATTGCAGCTGTGGTTTCATTTTTAGAGTCAAAACCTCATTATAGTAGCTCGCACAAGTGCCATATCTACTCTTTCAATTTTCAGATGACGAATTAAACAAAGCTCCGATTTGTTCAGATTGTGAAATGTTTTTGAAAAATAACCCAGAAGGCACTAAATTTTATTTAAAGCTAGCTGAGTAAAGGGGCTGGATATAAAAGCACACCACACTTTTGAGATGTGTTTGTAAACAAAGTAGAAAACCATGATGTTCGTTCCACCTTACCGTTGCACGTTATTTTACACAGTCATAATAATACAGCGCTGTTTGCGGCTGTAATGTGACAGAAACAAAAAGGTTTGTGTGGGAATGAACACGTTTGAATGCGAGTCCTTTACAATTTTACAAACTCTATTACAGACCTAAACATATTTCAGATATGTTACTATATTTTATCTTGTAAATAATGTCTGTTTTAAAGCTCATACAGGCTCTACTCTGCATATTTGCAATCAAAAAGAGATACCACTCAGTCAGTTTCAAGGAGACAGGGAGCATGCCACATCACCGTAGAAAAGTCTGACATTGAATGTACCCAAATATTGATCTTTGAGCCTTAATAATAATAATAATAATAATAATAATATATTTCTTGTTCCATCTTTCTGCCCAAATGTTTATGAATCAACTAAAAGGATTATCTGGATACAATCAGCTATGTATTCAAGCTGAAGGAAAACAAAAAAACAAAACAAAAAAAAAACAGTTTTCTTCTTTCTTCCTTTCATTCCATGTATTCTGATTTCAAAGAATTTGTCAAAAGTTGCAAGATGTAAAACCCAACTCTGAGATGCCTTTATTCGTGTATCAAGCAAGATTTTATTATTAAAACATTGTTTTATTTGAATAAAATAATACCTGCACATATCCTAACTCTCCTGTGTTATTGAAACGTCTTAATTCAGCCGTCAGTTTAACAGATTATTACGGCTCATGTTTTACATTCAAACAGTGGTCTGCATATCAAAACGTCCAGAACAGAACTCACGCTTTTTGTTGGGGGACCAAATAGGAGCAGACACATTTGTGTAAGAATTTATTCTTCTTTCTTTTAACATGAATGAGTCACACGAATAACGTTTTCATAATTCTCTTAAAATTTAAATACAAAAACAGTCAAATACTCAACAAGTTTGAACAAAAATCTGAGCAGACATTTAGCCAGGCTCAGCACCAATCCATCCTGGAAGGATAAGCGAGAGTAAACAATGGATGAATGGACATGTTTATAGATAAATTGTGCGTTTGAGAAGTGTCCCTTTGTTGAAAGAGGAACAAACCTAAAACTAATCGGGTCCCCTTCACATTTTCAGGTTGCGTCAGCGATTCGTTGTGAAATAGCAGTGAATGAATACCTGAGCACAGCACAGCATTCTTCCGTTGAAGTCTCTAATGTCATTCATAGATTTGTGTTTTCTGTGGTCAGCAGGTTAGAAGATCATTTTTGCGAGTTCAAACATCACCTTCAAGGAGAACAGGACACAGATTAATCACACAGCAGAGATATTAAGCAGTGCTTTTGTAAAATATATATATATATATATATATATATTGTGACATAAACCTTCTATTTCATTGAGATTTTATTTGGTACACCAACATGTTGCAGTGCAGAAATGCGAAGTAGAGAGAAAAGTAAACAGTTTTCAAACAACCTTTACAGCTGGAGGTGTTTGGGGTTTTCACCCGCTAGTTTTGCACATCGAAAGACATGAATTTGTACACGAAATATTTCCACATCAGTTCAAGCGTGAGGTTAAATTACACACAAGTGGACAAACAATTAGGTTACTTCTGACAGCAATTCATTGCACTGGATTTTATTTAGGAGTCTCAGAATAAAGGGGACAAAAGACAAATTCCCTTTTATCTCACTTCTTTGTGTTGGTATTTCAACATAAAACCACCAAAAATCTAGAATTTGTCATTTTAAACACCATGAATGAATCTTTCTTTACTGTAAATAAAGGGGTGAAGTAAATCCACTGTACCTCAATGGTAATGAGGATGACTATCATCCACTCCAACCTCAAACTGTGCTTTTCACTCAGGTGGCTCCTCATCAGGTCCGTCAGCTGCGTGCAATGCTCCAGCTTCTCGTTCACAACCTACAAATGACAGTAACGCACAAAGAAGGGAGCTAAACGTCTCGCGACGACTCTTGTTCATGACTCATCCGTGCTCTGCAGCTGCATTTACGTTGACTCTGCGGTTGATGCTCAGGAACTGACACGTCTTGTCATAGAGCTTCTCTAAGTTTTCTCGGTCCCAGTAGAAATCGGGAGTGAGGAGAAGGTCGGACCTCAGGTTGATGCAGTGTCTGCAGGAGGCAGAGAGCAAAAAACGATTAAAGTTATGGTCATGACTGAGGCAGGCGACCGTAAACGTGACCGCACAATACGGGCACTACGTCGATCCTGAAGTGGTAAAAATAGCAAATCAAGTGAAGAGGCTGGCGCCACGGGTAATTGGAAAGCTTTGGCTTTCTCTTAAGTCGTAAAAATGAAATAGAAAACGAGTGAGCCGCTGTTTGGAGAAAAATGAATTTACCTCAACGTAAATAGCTCTCCAATCTTCTGCATAACCTCAGCAGAGGATAGTTTGATTCTCCTGCCAGACTTCAGCATCTAAGCAAAACAAATTACTTCACATTTAGATTTTCAAATAGCTGGCATTAGGCATCATAAAATATGCATAGAGTCTCTCTCCGCCATGTCCATTGTACCTCTGGGATTGACTGAATTGACTCTACAAAGTTGTCCAAAGCCACCTCCCATATCGCCAACTTTACTGAAAAACAAACAACAAAAAAGAACTAAGAGTAAAAAAGTGCTTAAAACCGAAACCCAAAGCAAGTCAGTAGTATTCACCTATTCTCACCTGACAGACAGAGAGCGTTTGAAAATGCAAATTTCTCCAGGACAGCCTCTTGTTGATCCATGTCGTAACTAAGAATGAAGTTGCCTCTCTCCAGCTTTGTGTTTCCTCTGAGGAGAAGATTTAAATGTTTTAATGAAGAGGAAGCATTCAGGAACACCAACAACCCCGGCTGACATTGAAGCGCCTCATACTCTCCCACAGTGTAGTTGATCTCCTCATTTTCCCAGTGAACTAAAGCAACTTCGTAAGGCTGGATCTCATGATGTTCCAATAACCTCAAAACTTTCTTCATCTGCACAAAACGAGAACAAACTCCGTTGTCAACAGGTGATCTGATGTAGAAACGGGTTCAGTTTGGAAACGCTAAAGGTAACATTCACCTCTTTCTCCTGGACATTCCAGAAAACGACGGATCCTTCCCTGAAATTCAGATTTGGAACGTCAGAACAAGGATTTCCAAAACACCAAGGCTCACACTGAGAATCAGAAAATTATAGAAAACTAATTTCCACAAGAGTTTCTTCTTTTCCAGTTGATTCAAACTTTAATTTAATTTTACACAGGTTATGTTTTAGACCAAGCTACACAATCTTGATGAAACATTCACAAAATATTTATAAATTTATTGGCTTTTAATTACTTATTCCAACATTTCTTTTTCCAGGGTAAAATTATGATACAACAAACAATCCCAATTATTGTTGATTTTACAGTTTGAGCAGATTTTCTCACAAACTTATACCTAAATGCTCAACACAAACCTGAATATGTGGTTAAATGTCTCCGAGTTTGTTGCAGTAATTTTTTTTTGTAGCCACCAACAAGATCCCAGTTTAACTCTGGCCAGAAATATGACCAAGTAAATCTCATTCAATCGGCCTTATTTTGCGTTTTTGAGTAAAGTTCACACATTTTCAACAAAGAAAATTTGTGTTAATTCTAAATACTACATGTCAGACGGCTGTCCTTCCTGAACCGGTCCTGATTGTGTGTTCAGAGTCTTTCTAGAACCAGTAAACGGTGTCCAAGTTTCGACCAACTAGTTGTGGATTTGAAGTGAAGTAAAAAAAAACAACAAAAATGGAGGTAATCCTCCTTCGTCATTACTCCAACCACTTAGTGCAATGCACCTGTGACAGTGGCAGCTAAATGACCCCCTCAGCATGACACTGCCACCACCATGCTTGACGATTTGTGTGTCCTTTGAATTAAAAGCCTTTCCTCAGATTCCCTAAACATACTTCTAGTCAAAGTGGTTAAATAGCTCTCAGTCTTTATTTCTTCTGTCCCAGAAGGCATTTAGTCTCTCTCCTTTCGCTGTCTGATATTTCTATTATCAATATTACATAATATATAACTAATAAAGGCCACTGTCACCACAAAATCTAAATAAAAAGGCATAATACTACTTGGAGGTTGTTATTGGAATGTGTGTAGGTGAGGTGTGATCTACTAAAGGGCATTTATCTAAACATTAACGGGGCTGCATGCACATATTAGGGCCCGTATTTATATGTTTGAGTATTTAAAGATTAGAAAAATGAAATAAATTCAAATTTGTGAACCCAACTCTTTGCTTTGAAACTCCATAAAGTTGTTTGTTGTATCGTCATTTCGACCTCGGTGTGGGCAAACTGTGGTTCTCACGAATCACTAAAGTCCACAATTAAAATGATATTCAACAACTATGATGTCATTTTAATATATAAAAATATACAATAAAGATGTAAAAAAAAGAAGAAGAAAGAAAGTCATAAACACTTATTGTTTATGACGAAGCTCGTCGTTTCTACCTGAAGAAAAAAATAAGAGCGTCGTCGTCCACTTTAGCAGCGTTTTCGGTGCTTATCACCAGGACGTTTGATGCATCTGAAATGAAAACAGGGCAGTGAGAAGAACTCAAAGCAGCGTTCCTCAGAGTCAAGTTGTGATATAACAGCTGCTTGACTAGTACCTCTTGGTAAATCTATTTCTTGAAAGCCGTGGTTTATCAAGTCGTGGCTGAGTGTTGGCAAATGATACTGGTCTGCTGTTGCAAAGGCTATGCATTGCATCATATCCTGCAGACAAAATAACACCTGAATTAATGACTGAACCAGGCAGCAACCGATGGGAAAACAAACAATCACTAATTTCATCACCTCATCCTCTTTCTTTGAAGGCTGGTTGGACCGAGAAGGCTGTTTAGTTCGTGGACCTTTAGGAGGTCTTTTTCCTGTAGGAGGCACTATTACTGGTTTTAAGGTTGGCTTTAGCACTGACTGTACAATGTTAGATGAATAAAAACGAGCCTGATTACATATGAAGTTTGTAGGTGTAGGATTATGCATGCACTGCTGATTAAATGAGTTTAAGTAAAAGGTTCTTGTGGCTGTAGATGACCAGGAGTTAATCATTGGGGTAGATTCGTTGTTGCTGGGCTTCAAATATTGGGTAAGAGTGGTTGAAGAAACAATACAGACTGGTCTGCTCCCAGCAAGCTGCCGAGCTCCCAGTCTCGACCACAATGTCCGAAGAAGCATCTTTCTGATGCAAAGGTGTTCTGCAATATAAGGGGGAAAGAGAAATACATAAAAATACAGACAGCAGGAACAAGAATAAGTAAACCCGATTGGCTCAGATTATAAAATAAAAATTTAAATAAGCTTACAGTAAAAACTACGACAGTTCAGAGCAGGTAATAACCTCTGAAAACAAGCTAACAACATGCTAAAAGCCACCGTGCAACATTAGCCTTTGGCTTACCGGGGACGGAAAACACAGCGTCTTGAAATAAGCCAGAGATAATGTGATTAAACAGCGGCAACTGGTAACAAAGTGTTAAAAGAAAACCATAAACTGTCTCAAATTACTTGACAGCAAATGTGACTGACCCAGGAGGCGTGTTTCTCCTCGCACAAGCTGATGTTGTTCCACACTTCCTGTGTAGCGTGACGTATTCAGTTGGGTCTTGTAAGTCCAGAGTCTTGACTTGCAGGTAAAAACCTCACAGCCTTAAGTTTTATGTTAAAACTACATGAATTACTCTGACACGGTTCCTACAATGTGGCGAAGTAATGATCCTTTATGTGTCACATTTGTTCATATCACACAAAATAATAATTAATACGTCATATGTCAAAATGCGTTTTACCACTGCAGTTGCGATTCTAGGCATTTTAAGGCTGCATTTTAAACTTCACGGTGCATTCAAGTCAACTCGTGCAAAATTGATGTTACTCCAACCTTTATTATATCTATGAATGTTTACAGGTTTAGATAAAAAATATGTTCTCATTAATGCAAGACGTTTGTTTGTGATAAGAAACGAGAAAGGCTTTAAACGATGAAGACACAAAATAAAATGGGAATCAATAATAATAGAGAAATGTTTTATTTGTTATTGAACGTTGCATTTCTAAAATTATTTAAACTCTTCGAGATTGAACACTGACCGGGCCCCTTCAAAACAGCGATGTTACTTATATTGTGGGGAAATGTGCGGGTTACAGTAGAAGATTAATAATTTTTTATTTCACTTTGTCATACAGAAATTCAATCTCAAGAACATCTTTTCTACGTTTGGTTTTGTTAAATCTTTTTTTTTTTTTTTTTTTCTTGATTGAGGTTAATACCTGGTAATCAAAACAGGTATTAATGCGTTAAAATACGGGGTAAAGTCACTCTGGTTGTACTTGAATGCAACTTGAGGTTACTACTTGTTACGTTAAAACACTGTATAAAAGCGCAACGACATCAGCACAGAGTCGCGGTGAAAGCTGAAACACCCGTTTAAGATAAATTATATGCTATGTGGCAAAAAGGATGCGTATTCTTAACTGAGAAGGATTTGTGCTTATTTTTTAACATTATTCTGGTGAAGTTATGCGTTGCATATTATTTATTGGTATTAGCAAGAGCCTCGTAGAAATAGAGTTAATGTTTTGCTTAGGCATTTAACATAAGAGCGCCCCCTCTGGTTGAACTATGTATACACTGTTTGACGTTGCCATGAAACGTCATACAACAGAAACAACTTTCTTCTGCACCCTCACTTCTTCTGCTAAACTTGTGACATGGAAATCTTGGAAAATTCTGATGAGGTATGTTTATATCTCTTTATTGGAAACTTTCTGACTCAAATAAAAGAAAAAGTGTACGCAGTATTTGTGAAATGTGTCATTTGCCCCTGTTACCCGTCTAACGAGGAGGAGAGACTGAGGATGAGGATTGCTGTTTTGGAGGAGAATGTCAAATCTTGTGAGCTGGAGTGTAAAGCCAGCAGAGAGACGGCACAGAGGCTGATGGCAGAGCTGGATCAGGAGAAGAAGAAGACAGCCGGCAGTGCAGCAGCACTTGATTCTCTCAAAGAGGTAGAAATACTATTTTCAATGTGTTTTAGAGTTACATTCACTCTCAAAGTTGCCTCTTTTTGTCTGGATTTTACACTGTTTTTTCCCTTATTAACTAAATAAAACATCTATTTGCTGGTTACAAATGGATTCAAACTGAAAACATCACTCAAAGTTTGCGTCCATTCTAAATGTTAACATGTGACGCTGGCTCTTTCAGGAGTTGGAAGGCCTGGTGGTGGGAAGGAGGGGCGTGGAGACAGAGAAACGGACCTTAAGCGAAAGCCTTGACGCCAGCAGGAGAGTGATAGAGGCCGCCAGGCGAGAGTCCTGCTGTTTGGAGAAACGGGTGGAGGAGTGTAAGTCCAAGGCCCGGGCGGCTGAGCAGAAACTTCAGCGGTTCCTGGAAAAGGTGGCTGGTCTGCTGCAGGAGAAGACTGAGCTTGAGTTCCTGCCCACAGAGAGAGACGTCTTACACCATTTAGACGGCTTCTGTAACAAGGTGACTAATTACAGCAGATAAGTCTCCTGATTTAATTTTCTTTCAGGCCGCAGAGGAAAAAACAAAGACATCATAAATTAGCTGTTACACTTCTTGAGTGACTTTTGAAGTTTTTTTTTATAGCGCCTTGCAAAGTTATTCATTTTCCTTTGATCTTTCCACATTATCACTTTACAACCTCACATATTTATATTTTTTATTTCATTTTTGATAGACCAACTCAAAGTAGTGCACATATGAAAAGTGGAAGGAAAATGAATACTTTATTTACAAGTAGAAATCTGAAATGTGTGGTGTGCTTTTGAATTTGGTCCACTTCACTCTGGAAGCCCTACAATACGGTACAGATCACTTATTCTTAATTGAGCGATTAGTGAATTTTATTCTCAGTACCATTCAATTGTTCTGTGAAAAATAAAAGTGATAAAGCAACACATCCAGAATGGTTTATTTTAATTTCTCTTCATTATAAAACACTAACTTGCGTTGGTCCATCACATAAAATGAAGTTTATTTGTAAAGTGAAAACAGAAAGGTTCACGGGTTATGAATGATATAGAAATTAGCTGAAGTATCTGTTATATTCATCATTATATTGCAAGCTATTGTAATTTGAATTAGGAACGTCGTGAACACAACCAAATGCATAAAAGCAGAAGCGCATTTTATTCAGTACTTGAATTGTTCTTACTGTTTTTCATTGAAAATATTCCAAGATATGTCAAGAAATCCCTTCACCACCTACACCTTGAGCATGTTCCAACTATTAATGTTGATTTCCTCGGCGTGGCAGACCGTATCACAGATGGAGGTGAGACTGCGCCACACCTCTGAGGAACTGAAACAGCTGACGGCGCTCCAGCTCGGCACGCTGCAGAGGGCTCAGATTGCCGAGCAGCAAGCCCAGGACCTGAGGAGGCAACTGCAGAGTCTGGAGACGGAGCAGCTGGAGGCAGAGCTGCATCGGGACGAACTACGACGCAGCAACAAGCAAGTGAGAGAAGCCACTGGTGCAGATGAGAGACGAAACTGAGGGAGACGTAGCCAGTCATTCAGGTGTTTTGACCGCGATTTCTCCGCAGTATGAGGAGTTTGTGGAGCGGCTGTCTGAGACGATGAAGGTCGACGGTATTGACCCTGACCTGGGCTTCGACATGAGGCTGAAACTCGTCCGGTCTCGCGCAGAACAGCTCGACAGACAAGAGGCAGCCGCTCTGGTGGAGAGCAAAGTGCAGACATACAGCTTGAAGCAGAAGGTAAAACTGTAGAAACTCACTCTGAAGATTTTATGCTCCTCTAATCCAGAACAAACTTCCAAAAAACTGCAAGATAGTCGAAAGACTGAGCTCCTTTAAATCAAGGCTAAAAGTTGCTTTTGATAATAACTGAGACATTTATCAGAATATTTGGTGATGACAAAATCTAATGTTTACTGCTTATTTTGTAATAATTGACTATTTAACGTGTTTACGATGTAAAGCACTTTTTACTACGTTGTTGGTGAAAGGTGCTACACAAACAAATAAACCTGACGTGACTCTTTTGCTTCCTCTCTGAACAAAAGTAAAAATCTGCTCAATCCTTGTAGGTAAAGTCCCAAAAGGACCAACTGGACAGAAAAGATCTCCATGTCCAGCTTTTGAGGAAAAAGGTCTTGGAGTTGGAGGAGGAGAGGAGGAGAAGTCGATCTGTGCTGTCTGCAGAACAAAACGACGCTCTTCTGGAGGCCCGGAAGTTAAAAAAAAGGCTGGAGCGTCTCCAGGCAGAACTGAGGGCAACCAAGATGTCCAACACCGAGCTGAAGGCCCAGCTCACCCACACCGACGAGCTCAAGGTAGAGGGGAGAAAGGCTGGGATTCAGGGTCACTCTAGAGGCTCTTTTACCTCGAAACACCTTGTAAATTTATCTTTTTAAAAAAAATCATTTTGAATGATTGTAAAAATCATTTTGACATAATTTGAGCACGTATTCGTGTCAGAGTTACTTACCTAATCTAAATAAAGGTCAGCATAATTTGGCTTAAGCGCAAACATTTGGGTCTCCGCTGTGTTCAACACGCCAAGCTGAAAGTCACAGAGCAGAGTCAGAGCGAGCAGGAGCAGAAGACGAATCTGCTGCTGGATGGGAAGGCGAAGGAGGAGAAGAAGCTGAGCGGCTCAAACCTGCAGGACCAGGAGAAGAAGATGAGAGAGGAGCGAGAGGAGCGAGAGGAGCTCAACGTCCTCAGACTCAGCCTGACTCAGCTGTCTGACCGGCAGAGGGAGGTGAGTGAGGTCCAGTTGTAACATTTCCAGCAGACCCAATGGATTCGTCTCCTTGTTGTTCAGTCATTTTCTCGACTCGGTGGAGGAAAGTCACAAGGTTAGGGCAGAAAGCTGGAGGGAAACCAAGACTATTCTTCTGTAAACAAATTAAGTTTTTATGTTGTTTTTAAGTAAACAACTGGTCCAAAGTCAGAAACTTCAACTTTGGTTCGATAACAGTTTGAGAACCAAATCTATTGAGCAGACATTTGACCTTTTTTTTTTTATCAACCGTCTGCAGTGTTTTGCAAAAACATTCATACACCTTAAACATTTTCAAATTTAATTTTGCACTGCATTTTATCAGAAATCTGTGAACAAGCATCTATACTCCATTGGCTGTTGATAGTTAAACAGTTTCAAGTCTTTTTCAGCCTTAATAAACTCTGACCAGCTTTACTGTCCTTATAAAAACAAAGTATGCCCACAGCATGATGCTACTGCCACTGTGTTTCATCAAATGTTCTGCACAGTAAGCTCACGTCTTACATAGCTCTTTGCTAATAAGCAAAAAGTTACGTTTTTTTTTGTCTCATGTGAACAGATTATCTTCTTGTCTTCAGATTGAAACCGTGAATAACTTCCCTGCTTTACTTGCTACTTTAACTGCTCATATTCATGCGTTTTTATAAATGATGAAGAAAATGTAACACCAGTGTTCACTTCATCACATATGAAACTCATTTTAAGATTTTATTGAAGAACTTTATGACTCACTTCATGGGTTTCTGGTAAAGTAAAGCCTTTTTCGGTGCTTTTATGGGATGATTTTATTATCGTTTCTACTTTATTATTACTGCTCGTTTCTGTTGCAGAGAAATGTGTAAAGATTGTTGGTGCAGCTCTCGTTTTTAAAGTGTGCCATTGACATTGTGTTGGTTTATCACACAGAATCACACCACCGACGTTTACAAAAGTGACAAAGCGACAAAAACGTCAGGAAGCGTCAAAGTTTTGCAAGGCTCTTATTAATTTAGAGTAAAGCTTGTTGGCTCACAGTGAACCGAGCGTTTTCGTCTCTCGTTGTAGCTGCTGGATTTCCAGTCAAAGGTTTCTCAGACGTTGGGCCTGAACTCGACGTCTTTATCTCTTTCAAACGATGAAATCATCAAACTGCTTGAGGAGCTTCTTCACAGCCATCATCATCATCATCATCATGTGTGTTGTCACCATGGCGCTACACCCTGGCATTGCTCCACTCACCACAGTCTTCCTCTGCTCCCGGACCTCCAAGAAGGTCGTTCCACCCCGGATGATTCTGTCTCAGCTTCTCCATTTGCTGCCATTTAAAGGTCTTTATGTACAACAAATGCCACCTAAGATACTGACAAATACGTTACTTAGCAACCAGGGCTTTAAAGTTATGTTCATTAATAAAATGGACAAAAGAAAAATCAGATTAAAGACAAGATTCGGAGTGAGGATTTGGCATTCATTATTGTTGGTAGTTGCATATACATCTTTTCTCATAGTAATCTTCTGCACTATGTACACATGTTAAATAATTCTGGACTTTTATATATTTTATACTCAACCAACAGTCATACAAAATATACATTAGTTCAATGTGTCATAGTTTCGATCTTTAAGATACCTGATGTTATGAAAAAATAAAAAGCAGAATGTAAAAAGATCATGATGTTAAAGGTTAAACCCCTCGATTTGCATCCAATCATAAAACACTTGACTTGACAGACGAACGTGAATGGATGTAAGTTCAAGTTAAAAACGTCACACAGTTTAGCACAAACACAGTCGTAGATGTAAGTAAAGAAAAGTAAATATTAAAACTACATGCCCAAAAATACAGGTAAAAAAATAAACGCAATGAAGCTGTTTCGTGTTCCTTTTTGTCACCCCAGGCTAATCTTTCAGCGTTTGACTTTGGTGCTTTCCACTGACAGTCTTCTCCAGAAAAATACACGATGAAGGACCCGTAAATTCGTCCAGCAGAACTCCACCGCGAGTTAAGCCAAAACACACCTCGAAATGACGCAGCATTTCTTAACGTAGTGCGATTCTCGATCCTCTGAGCTACACACAAAAGAAGAGATTTTTCTGCGCACGATTCTCATTCCTGTCCCACGGAAGCCAAATTACGGAGAGTTCTCTTTGCCGCCCTAAACGGGAGGCGGTCCGTTAGTGTAGCTGAGCATCGGGTAGAAGGAATGAGCAAAGTTGTTGGACTGGGTGCAGTAGTCCTCCTCCGCCAGCGGCAGCAGGAAGGCGAGGACCACCAGCAGGAGCAGGAGGATTTGGAGAGGCAGCGCGAACCAGAGGACGCGGCGCCAGAACGAGGACCTGCGAGCCGTCGCCACGTCCCGATCAGAACGGCAGGAAGCGGATCCAGCGGCGCTGCGAGACCTGCTCACACACATTCACAACCGGGCAGAGGCTGAGCGTTAGCTAACCACTGCCGACAAACACACACAGCATCCCTGGCACAACTACACTGCTGCTAACACAACAATACTGTACAAACTATGTAACTCAAACTGACTGAACCACATTTTTAAACTTGCACATTTAAATAATCCTAACTCCTACTTTAATATCCCTCTCTCCATGTGTGAAATCTGTTTTCAATCCAAATCAGATCTCATTTCAGCAGCTTGGCTGCTGGATGTCGATGCTTTTACGGCCGCACGGCGCTAATCGTTTGAGAGTGACGATGTTTCCTACTGTGATCCACATGCTGACTGGAACTTGGTAGATAAACAGGATAACAAAGACAGTCACAAAACAGTATCCAAGCATAGACAAATACACTTAATGTTTGCTTGCATTCCTTTGCTGTAGGTGTTAAAGAGTAAAAAGACAAAAAAAAGAAAAGCATGCTGCAGGAATCAGCTGACCTGACTGAAAGGTTTCATCCTGGAGAAAAGTGCAAAGCATGCCATGGCAAGAGCAGTGCAGCATCTTGAAACAGGTTTTCGTTTTAACACTGTGGTTTTTCACTAACTTCTGTAAAGAACAGGTGTAAAGAAATATACCACTTTGCTTCATTGAATGTGGCTAACAATAAAATGCAAAAGAATTCATGCTACTTTAACCTTTTCACATTTTGTCATGTTAAAACAGTCACTGCATTTAATTTGGATGCTATGTGACAGACCAACACAACTTAGAGTAGTGTGGAGAGAAATGTAAAAATGATTTTATGTCTTTTTTTTAAACTAAAGATCTGAGAGCTGGTCAGGGATAAAACTGGAGAATTTGTAGTTGGCTGTAAAACAATAACCTCACAGACCTGAACTTGGATGGTTCAAATATAAGCATTTTCATGTGTTAGGATGGTCCAGTCAAAGTCCAGACCAAAATTAAATTGAGAATTTCAAAATTTTAACTCAGCTCAAAATAGTCGCAGCTCTGATTTCAGTGGAAGGTGGTTCTACAAGTATAACATTATGAGAGCTAAATACAAATGCATGCTTCACATTTTAGATATTTTTTGTTGTTGCTAAAACAACATTCAACATTTTTCTTCCACTTAACAATTTCGAACTGCTTTGTGTTGGTATATCACATAACCAGGAGAAAACATACAAGTTTGTGACTAAAAAGTGACAAAATGGGAAATATGTAGTTGAAGATGTATGAATAATTTTGCGAGGTGTTGCTACTTTATACGTTAAAATCATGGAAAAAACCCCAAACTGGAGCCAGAAGACTTGCTCACACAGTAAAATACATCATTCATTGTTGAGTGAATTCAAATGTTCCTGGTAAATGACTGAGGATGAAATTATTTAATCTTTCAGGGTCATAAACTTTGCATTATGGAGTTATCTTATTACGCTGATAACTAAGTTGTAAGTTAGGACAGGGAAAAAAAATATAACTTAAGGGAAACATCAGTAAGGTTTATACTCTCATTAGTACTTAATACTTTGTCCAATAAATTTTATAAGGAGTCTTCAATGAATTAATTGTGCCGACATCGTTGGAATAAAACATTCTATGTAACAAGAGCTTGTAGCTTTGTGATATTTTTCACACTGCTCCAGTTCTTGGAGATTTTAATGATGTCACATTCCTCATAATGAACAGTAAAGATGCTCAACGCTGAAACAACCCCACAAAAACAAACGTGCTGAACTTGACAGCTTCTGAGGGATAAGGGAGAATAATCCACAGGATCCAAAGGGTCCACCATCAACAAATTATCTCCATTATGTTATGATTTTTTTTTTTTTAGCTAAATCCAGAGTTTGTTTTCTGGAAATGACGTTATGTCAAAGAAATGTCCATTAAATTAATACAAAGTCATTTTGTATTAATTTAAACCCATCTAGAGCTTAACAGGACTTGCTAAACACCAATGGTTATGGTGCGTTCACATCAAAAATGCGTCTGACGCTTCAAGTGTGCACCGTGAATGCAGACTCTTGACATTTTGCTCTACACCTAGCGTTTCACATGCTAGGTGTAGAGCACCTAGTGAAGTCTATGTGGAGGCACATCAGACGTGTCAAAATTGCTCTAGCTGTTGTTTTTCGTTGCCGCCCTATTTGTCGGACGCGTTGGACGCTCTTGATGAGTCAAACGCTCCAAACGGTTCACAGTGCACCGCGCTAGACGCCTCGACGAGTCTCCACACAGACTTTGAATAGAGCGCGTTTGGTGTGAACGCACCGTTAGGTTTCTGGATCCCACTGTATGATAACCTTGAGTAAAAATACTACTTTGGTTTTACCGAAGTTTTTACTCGGGGGTCCTAACTCGCCACTGAATGCGCATTTGTAAAAAACGATGTAAAAAAAAAAAAATAAAAAAAAGCCTTGTTCAGGGCACAACTGCTGCATTTAAGTTAAACTTTTATATGTGCTTCTTGTCCGTCGTTTTTTTTGTTGCCCTGGGTTACTACCCTTGAACAACATGGGCGGCTGCGTTCACACTGCAGCCTGAAGTGACCCAATTTAGATTTTTATTTTTTTTTTACATAATTCGACCTGTATCTGATCGTTTCATGACAGTCTGAACAACACAGGTCGGATTTTTTTTCGAATGCGACCCGGGCCGATACGTATCCGATTCAAATGTGACCCAACGTCCAGGTCGTATTCATCCGACCTGAACGTCACTGATACTCGACTAAAAACAACCAAATGAGGATTAAGTTATTGCAAGTAAACATGGATGAACACTACTTCTTCTTTTTATGGCGGTTGGCCAAACTCTGAGAACGCTGACGTTATTGCGCCCTCTAGTGCGCATGCGGGACACTTTCAGCTCGTTTTTCCGTTCACACTGGAGTTCACACGCAGGTTGCACATATTTGGAAGTGTCAACAACCACGGAAAAAAAATAAATAAATAAAAAAATCCAATTTGACAAAAAATGGGAATCGGGTCACTTCAGGCTGTAGTGTGAACACAGCCAAAAATTTCCACTATGCTTCCTAAAAATTAGCATGTTTTCGAGGAATAATACGATCAGTGAACACAAAAACAATCTTATTAATGGTCAACATAAAGACATAAAGTTTTCTTATGTTGTTACCAAAAAGTCCCCCTTTACCGCCTCACAAATGGGCACCTGAGAGGCAAGACGCACAGATGACAGACTGAGGAACAGAGATGGAAAGTCGGCGAGGTAGAAGCAGCAGTGGAGAACCAGCACACACACGAGGTAAGAGTGAAAGAGCTAGAGAGAAAGGGAAGCCGCAGCTTTTGCATTGTTCATTGCAGACATTTATTGGCTCGACACTTTCAAAGAAAAAGGGGGAGTTTGCTGGCTTGCTTAGCGAGAAGTGTTGTTAGCTGTATATTAGATAAGCAGCCGAGGACACAAGAAGAAGAAGAAGCCTATTCCTCGTGAAACCCTTTCCTGGGTGGATGTTTGGCCTGCAGCTCACCTCATCGTCTAACCTACACAGAGCACCCAGACTGGCAGAAGATGATGGAATTCACTATCATGAGCCGGCACGAGGGTTAACACGTGAAATAGGGACTAATGCAGAAAGGGTGTGTACGTTAGAGAGCCCGGACTAGCCTCCCAGTGCATCATGGGTAGAGTTCCATTATCTTCTAGGTGTGCTAGAAGCAACAAAAAGGTACCTGTGGTGTGGACTGCTCACAGACGGTCCAGGCTGTGACAGACTACATTTGCCCCGTTGCTGTTTGCAATGAACAGGGGAGGGGAGGGTGAAAGAAAGAAAGTATGTTTCAGTCCACGCAAATCAAGACAAAGCTACTGATGAAAAGACAACCCAAAATGAAAAGAAGAGCAGCAAAAACAAAAACAAAAATCAAGACATGAGTATGAGAGATTTCGTGACTCAAAACAATAAAGGAATCTGGCTTTTCAAAGTGTGTTTTTTGGTGACTTTGAACGGCTTCCTGTGAGGAAGCGACTGCAGATCCGAAGCTACACATCAGGCAATGTGATGCATGACTCTGTTTGGTAACAGTGACATTAATAAGAAACATTAACAGCAGTGGCACCCTTATTTGGACTGATATTATTGTTGTGCCTTGCAAAAGTATTCCTACTCCTGAGACTTTTCTACATCCCGCCACCTCACAACCTCAGGTTTCAATGTTTCATTAGGATTTTATGCGATAGAACAACACAAAGTGGTGCGTATTTGTAAAAGGGAAAGACGATTACTGAACATCCTCCTGGAAAAACATTTCCTTATATAGGAAATGGAAGCTGATAGGCAGTGATGGAAGGATGAATGGAGCTACAAACAGAGCAATGCTGGAGAAAAACACATCTGGAGCTGGGAACTAAACACGTCACCAGTGCTAAAATGGAAATAATCCAGTTTGAAACCAATGGCAACTCTTGAAAATTACAGATTGGACGCCAGGCATTCAATCTGCCTGAGCTTAAACTATTCTGTAAAGAAGATGTGCAATGATGGTAGTTAAAGTTGGGCCTACAAATTATTGACTCAGTGATACAAATGCACACCTCACTCTTCAGATTTGTATTTGTCTACATTTTTCTTCCCCGCTGTAAATATGAACTACATTCTGTTGATTCGTCACATAACATCTAAACAACAGATATTGAATTTTTTGGTTGTAACAAAACAAAATGTGAAAAAGGTCAAGGGATGAATCCTTTTGCAAGGCATTTCTAAGACAATCGTGGTATCGTTTTCGTCAAATTCAAAAAGAATCTCATTGGTAGATTAAACAGCTCCAACCCAGCCAGTATTACTGAGATTAAACATATGGAAATTAAAATAAATGTACAGAGGAGAAGAAGTCAGAGGGAAATTCTAGGGAAAATGTTTTAGTTTGGAAATGAAGGGAAAGTAAAAGAGAAGAAGGGGAAAAAGTAGAAAGGTTTTGAAACACAGAACAAAAAAATAAACATCAAAAAGTAAAAATAAAACGTCCCAGTTTCCCAAGGAATTTACATGCAGGAATATTAAATGGTTTGAAAAAGGTTTGGGGCTTAGACGGTATAAAAGGGTATGGCGGTGTGGAAACATTTACAGGAGAGATACTGGGAAGACGGGGGTGAACTGGGCCATCGACGGGGCTGTCGGGACGTTTGGCGTCGTGTTACAGACGAGTTATCAAACTCCTGTTTCTACTCCGTAAACAGAAAGAGGTGAACATTACCGATCGTGAGCGACTCGGTGTGCTCCTCCCTGATACCGGACTGAGGGAGCCAGACGTGTCCAACTCATCAGCAGACGACCAAGAAGACAAATCCTGAAGATAAACAAAGACAAAAAACATCCGCAAATACAAAAACAGAAGCACAAAGACGGTGAGTATCACAATATGTTAGGCCTTCTGTGTACCGGAGCCAAAAAATCTGATTTGATTGAATTCATTCGAGTTTAATCACGGTCTTCATGTGACCTTTTAATAAAAGAATTACAAAGAGCAAAAACTATTTTGATAGACGTACAATGTGAACTTATTCTGTTGGCTAACTGAGTTTAAACTCTCCTGCGGCAAATAAACCTGAAACGTGTTGGAAAACTTCTCTGTGTGATATCTTAAATCAGGGTTGTAGAGATTCAAACTGGACATGCAGAAGCTTGTAGAAGTATTTATAGACCTGGAACATTTCACCACTTTATAGCTATAAATGCTGATATTTTATCTGACAGACCCACAAAAAGCAAAACACGACTGAAGTGGAAGTTTATGAAGAAAAATCTGGTATGCGTATGGATTTTTACTTGTGAAAAATGTAACACCCATTCATCATTTTCCTTGAACCCCAAATTTATGCGCAAGTTGATGATGATCTAATGGATAAAATGCCAAAAAAAAAAAAAAACCCTGAAGTTTGCAGTTGTAAAATAAAAGGCATGAATAATTTTATGTGAATGAGTCGACGTACCTGTTGGCTGCTGGTGATGTCCAGAGTCCTGGAGAGCTCTCTGAGATCTCGGGTCACTTCCTTCAGCAGCAGCTTGAGGCGGTTCCCGATGACATGGACCTTCTCCTTGGCCTCCAGGCAGTCGCTGCCCTGAGAGTTGACCAGCAACTGGAGCGACATGTCCTGCAGTGACGCCACTTTCAGCTGCGAGTCCAGTAACTCCTGGCGGATTTGCTGCCGGATTTATGACGTAAACTGAGTTAAAATACGCAATAGGGTAACACGTTTAAAACAGTAATTTTTCCGGTTTTGTACCGTGAGTGTCTTGTGATGCTCATGAAGGGTTTCGCTGTCCTGGATCGGGTCGATTGGGACGATCTCGTTCCTTCGGCGATCAATATTTTCCAACCAGAGGAGCAGACCGTGACTCATTTCATGAAAGTCCTGTTGGACATAAATGTTAATACGGAACTGCTGGTTGAATTCGTACATAGATAAGACAACATGCACTTACATGACACTGCATGAGAGCTTCCTGTAGCAAAGTCCTCCATTCGTCCAAAGAGCTGCCCAGTTTGTCCCAGCTGTTGTTCATGTCCTTCAGTTTGGCCTGCAGCTCTCTGGACTCCTCTGTGTCCGACTGCAGGAACTCAGCGCTGCACAGGTTGATGGAAAGTACGATGGCTTTGCGCTTGTCAAACGCCTTCTGCAGCTCCTGGAGTCAAACACAAACATCACAGAGCAGGAGAAAATCAGGCAACATGGACACAAAGTCATAAAATAGAAAGATTTTGAGTGTTTAGAATAATTAAATTGAGCAAATAATGTCAGGGGAAAAAAAAAGAGAATCTGATTTAATTACCTTGAGTTTTTTGATGCGGAGCTCAATTATCTGGATGTCTGTGCTGACGTCCAATTTTCGCTGCTGCTCCAGCTCTTCCTCCGTTTCCCCCAGCCAGGTCCAGATGTTATTCAGGTCGGAGTTCAGCTGCTGCCACTGTTGCTGGTTCTGCTTGGAGCGCATCTCCTTACTGAGATCCTGAGCCTGCAGGAACTCCCAGCGCTCAATCACACCTGGATCGAACAGGAAAGAACAAAAACGATTCGATGAAGGTAAATACGACCTAATAGTGTCACACTAAGCATTTATTTTGAGTGTGTCCAGCATTTTCACACAAATGGGAGAAAGACGCACAGCAGCTTGGCTCATAGTTGGTAATTCTGACAAAGAAACTAAATCAAGATTATAAAGAGCAACTAAACTGTGAAGCGTGATGTTGCTGAAAACATGAGCGCCGTCTGGGTTTCGTGGTTATATTACCTGAAGTCTGGGACTCTGAGCTGCTTGGGTCTGCCAGCCCAGACACGGCATCCTCTTCCTCTTTCAGCTCGGAGCCCATCCTCTTCACCGTGTCAATGCTGCCACGACACTCACCCAGCAGTCGCATCTACGGAGCAAACGCAGACTCGCTTGAAGAAGACTACCAGATTATTATAACCATGATGCCATTATCTACCTTTGAACATAAAGGCTGCCTTCAGGTGAAAATAACTTTTTAACCTGGTTAAAATGACTTTATAGGAACACCTTGACAAAGTAATCACGCCTCTTTTACTCTTCTAAGTTTTGTCAAGTTACAACCACAAACCTTTACGAAAGTAGTTGGAATTTTATTTGATAGATCAACTTTAACATGCAAATATTATTAAGTGGAAGGAAAACAATGCAAGTTTTTTTTTCCACATAGAAATATGAAAAGTGTAACACGAAAATCTCAGCCTCTCTGAGATTTTATAGGACCAACTATTACGACACTCGGTGCTGCACAACGTTTGAAATTTGCTTTTACAAGTGTTCCCATTTTTTGCCCATTCTTCTCAAAGTAAGCCAGGTTGAATAGAAAGCATCCGCAAACATAATTTTTTAAGTTTTGCCACATAGCATCAGTTGGATTCTTGTCTGGACTTTGACTAGGCCATACTAACACTTGAATGTGTTAGATCTAAACCAGTTGTGCCCTAAACTCATTTTCATTTTGGGCCAAATCAACAATCTGAATCTTCTTAAAGGGCCGGTTGTGCCAGAATGTATTGATAAAACCAATTCAACTGTTAAAATATTAATAAATAGCAAACAAAACACATGAAAGCTTTCAGCTGTAACATGACATGCGGAAAAAAATACTTTAGAGGTGTGAATACTTTTGCAAAACAAGAAAATAATCAGATGCAACATCAAAAATGTAGATGTAAGAGAGACATACGTAGCCCATGTATGATGCATCCGTTTCTGTGCTTAAAGGAGTGCGGCTGCGACTGCTGTCCAACTGCTGCAGGTGGGAACCACTGACATCAAAGGGACGCATATGAGAATCTGCTGAGGCAGCCTCTCCTGTTGACGCAACAACAACTGATCACCTTCAAGCAAAGGCGCCAAGTGACCATGTAAAGTGATTATCTGAAATGTGATTGACAGTCCAAGAGAAGGTGGACCTGTTCAGACAGAGAAAAACTAGACAAAATGTAGGAGATGAGAAACCAGGAGTGCAGATTGGTTTTCCAGACAGCCTTGTTCGCGGCGTCTGCTGCAGTTTAAGTCTTAGGGTCAGCTGGGATCAATTTATGAAAATGACCATTTAAAAGCGCAAACAAATCTGCAATCCTTTAAAAAGAATAAAGAAGTTGCTCACTGTGACAAAATAAAACAAAAACATGCTTTTCTGAGACATAAAAAAAAGAATCCAAACAGGTTAGCTACCCAGCAACACTGCAAGTCAAATGAAAGAGCAAGTTAGAAAGAAGATTTAGGCTGAACTCCATTTCTGCTCTTTTGAGTGAGAACCCAAAACCGGGAGCAGGAAGTTACAGAGGAAATGGAGTTCACCCTATAACACGGTGTTAGGAAGAGCGACTATTAGTGACAGTGTATAAGTGAAATCAACACAAAACAACCAAGCCGGTGACAGGGCTACAGGGCTATTTGGAGTAGTTATTTCTGGGTCCAAACAAATGCATTATGCTTAATTCTGCTGTTGCCTACCAGTGGAGGACCTCAGAGTTTGCTCTGTTAGCTTAACAAAGGCCTCAGGGCTCTCTGGAATCACTACATCTGGAAGAAACATTGTACAGTACAAACATTTAGCACTGGGCTTCACACTATGTCACCAAATTAATAGATGAACCAGGAATTCATCTGTATTTAACCTGAATTACATCAAAATATGTTTGTTGAAATATCTAATTGAAAGAAGGATGGTATGAGAAAGAACTTTTATTTAGAGACGCACCAAGAGTGTCAATCAAAAATGTAGCCTACGCTCTGCCAGGTGGCGCTAATCTCAACAATCTTCACTTTGTATGTTGTTACTGACTGAAGAAAATTAGTATCAGGTGTTTAAAATGAACCAGAGAGATGAAAGGGGCTGTTGAAAAGAAAACTTCATTTTCTACAATGTCTCTGGAAATGTCTACGGCTCATTCAGGATGCAAAAGAGAGAGAGTGAAACTTTCAGCAGAGAACGGGAAGGCTGTTTCTCTCTGAGCTTTCTGTCTCTGTCTGCTCTCAAACAATTAGATTTGAGAATGCTAGCAGTTTTTTGCTTTTAATTTCTCAGTTGTGCTAAATCCCAGAGCATTTCCACATATAGACAGTACTTTTAGCTGCACTAGCTAAGCTAATCACTAGCTAAAAGTGTTTTAAAACAACACTAATAATGATTTTACTTCTTAAAAACTTAAGTGCTAAAAAAATATTTCAGTGCTTTTTAATAGTTAAAAAAATCATAACTAGCTAAAACAAAGTAACATTTTTGCAATAACAGGAAATCATCCCTGTGCATCTCTACTTCTGACATCAAAATGTTTTTGTAAGGTCACTTTCTATTTCCTAAACCACAGTTATAACTTAAAACGTACGACTTGATCCATATTTGTAGCTTTCTGGATCTACAGGTTGCTAAATGGAAAACCTTCACAGCACGTTTTGAAATGTAAAAGCTCTTGCTGCAATTTAAATTTAGGTTCAAATTATTTCATTCGTCTGTAGCTAACCTGACAGGCCAGAGACGGGGCGCTGCAGGAAGTCTCCCTCCTCGCTCTGCTGCTCTCTCAGGGCTCTGCTGGCACTCTCAAGGCCACGGCTCAGGTCATAGTCGTGGTCCCACTCCAGGGGGATGGAGTCCACGCTCGCAGGCGTGTCCCTGCCGGACCGTTCGGCCCGAAGCTGGGCGGCCAGCGAGGCCGAGCGCCCGGAGGACGGCAGGGGTGAAAGGAAGCCATCCCCCAAACGTTCATTCCACGGCAAGCTGGACAAATCTCCAGGTTCGTCCAGCTCCAGCTCGCGGTCCGAGAACGATACTTCAGTATCATCGTCTGCAAGCTAAAAAAAAAACAACAACAACTGAATTTTGGTTCGGTAAGGAACAGCAAATTTCAGTTCATTAAAAGCAAAGCTGGTTTTTGGGCTCTTACTGGAAGACGAATGAGCTTTTTGTAGTAGCGCTCGACTCGCCCAAACACTTCCTGACAGTAACGCTGAAGCTCCTCCAGCTCTTCCTCTATGACCGCAGCATCCAGAGGCTCACTTTTCTCTATCAGTGCCTCCCCCTGGTGGAAGATGTGCTCGATCTTGGCTGTTGTCAGAGAAATCTCCTGCTGGAACGACTGGAGGGGTCAAAATATGAGTCAAAATCACTTTGTTATCAAGATCTTTACATTTTTTAATTAGGAGTGTCTAATCTGCATTACCATACTATACTATACCTTAGACATACCGAATAATTCTACATTATTCTCAAATAATTGAGATAAACTTACCCTGAGTTGTTTGATCTTGGCTTGAATGTCACACTCTGAGAAATGCTCGATGTTCGTCAGCTGAAGGTCCATCTCTGTCAACCAAACTAAGATGCCATCTCTGGCCGTCTCAAACTCCTCTCTCTGATTTATAAAGTGCTGCATTAATTAAAAAAAGAAAAAAAAAAAAAAACGTTATATCACTTTTATACTATTATACAGAATAAAAGTATTTACTCACTATGATAAGTTCAACAAAGCCTTTATGTTTGATCAACTTATTGATGAAAATAAGTAAAGCTAATCATTTTAAAAATGGAAAGCGTGTCGTGCCTTGAGCCTGCGAAGGATGGATGCCACCCTTTTCTGCAGGTTGTCCCATCGCTGATTGGCATCGTGAGCCATTTCCCTCAGACGACACGAGGCGTCTGTGCGGTTTTCTCTGGCCAGGCGGCGATATTGCTTGTTGATTAATTCCAGCTGGGTCAGGCTTTCGTGAACTTGTCTCTGGAAGGCCTGCAGAGACACAAACAAACATTCAGCAAATTAGAATATGCGTACCAACGAGTCTCAATTGCTTTCTTGCAAAACAGCTCATGCGCATTAGCACTTGCTGGCTAATTTAATATTAAAATATAAAAGCAATTCAGTACACAGGAATGTTTTACCTCAAATTTCTTCAGCTCCTCCTTGGCTACTGTGTACAGCACACCAGATGAGTTGGGCAAAGCTGCAGTTTTCTCTGAAGTGGCCAGCCACTCCTCAAAACGTGCAAAGTCTTCCAGAAATTTCTGCCATAAGCGCCATGTCTCCTCGATCCTAAAAGAGGACGATTCCAGAAAAAAGGAACAATTCTGATCAATGAGAGGAACTTGTTAGACATCCACAGTGTCTGTTTCTATTTATGTAACGATATGGCTGATTACTTTAATCTCCTCTCCATGGACAAGGCACAGATGCTCCTCCAGCGGCGATCGAGGCTCCGCGTCGCCTGCTGGATTGAGTCGCACTCCGCGTCGGTGGCACAAGCGTCACAGTCGTGCAGAAGAACCTCACATAAATTCAGCACTGAAGCCACTCCGGTGCTGTGCTTCTCTATGTCACGCTGAAGCTCCTGGTAGTTAAAAAAAATATATATATATATTTAATACATTTATTCTTGTATAAAAAAATTGACAGGTAACAGCGTCGAAAAAACTGGAAGAAAAAACTTTTAAAAAGCGATATAATTTTTTGCTAATTTTTTTTGTCATAAGGTCTTATTTAATTTCGTAGTAATTTGATTTAATTTAAAACACTTTAGTTTCATATTTTAGTTTGTATTCAAAAGTAAAATTAGATGCATGCTTCTCCCTTGTTTAATAGACTAAACAGATAAACAGGTAGATGTAAACAAAACAGCTACTCTGTGAATCATTTCCCAGTAATGATGACTTCATATGGAGCAATCTGTCACCTGCTGCAGATCGAGCTTCCTCTGAATCTCCTGGAAGTCGCAGGAGTCGTAGGCGATGGGTTTAGAAAGCTCCGCCTCGATGTGGGCGAGCCAAGAGCGCAGGCTGTTCATGTTCTTATCCAGCTGCTGCACGGCGACCAGAGTTTCCTTCAGCTTCTTCACTCTGTCGACATTAGGTTTCCAGGGTAATTAGAAACTAAATATTCCAGCAGAGAACAAAGGTAAAAACATTTCCATCCATAAATGCTCATGTCTCTTTACCGAGCTCCAATGAGATCCAGGAGGTGTTGCCAGCGGTCGCTGACTTTGTTGAGTTTTTGCTCGATTTCAGCTGCTTTAGTCTGATGACTGGCCTTAGCCAGGCGCTCTCCAAGCCGATGCAAGTGCTTCTTGTTCTCCTCTGCGACTGTGATCTCCTCCTGGTAATCCTGCAACAGAATTCAAAACAACAAAAAAACACTTTAAATACAGGTTTTAAAACTGGGACAGTTCTGGTGTATGACTTGAAAATAATAAAAAGGAAAAATTCCACAAAGGTTTGCAGCAATTAAGACATGCATAAAGTAAAAATGCTGAGAAATTTAACGTCTGCACTCATCGGGTGACACGTCTCCATACCTTGCGGAGCTTCTCGATCATCTCCTCGATGCTGATGTCTCCGTTCTGGGCCACCTTGTTCTCCATGTTGGTCAGCCACTCACAGAGCTCCTTGTGCTTCTCGGTGAAAACGGTCCACTCATTCAGCTTCTCGCTCACCTGCTGCCTGCGCAGGGAAAGCTGCAGAAGCACAGCAACGCATGTGAGGTCGACCTGCACGACTTAGCTCAGCCCATAAGAGCAACAAACCAACAATGCATGTCGTGGTAAAACATGCAAACAAAACACGAAAAGCCAAAAAAAAGGAAGCAGTGTTACAGAAATTATTGAAACATGACTGCCATTTGCGTTTCACAACGTGTGTGTGCTTCTGCGCTTCCTGTGAGAGCATTTTATCTACGAAGCACAGGAAGCAACTCAAAACAGAAAATCTTGAGGTTTCAGCAACGCTCTAACTTTGCAACGGTGCAGAAACATGAGCAAAGATCTGTAAAAAGAGACTGTTGTTGGTTTGAAAGCCTTGTTCAAAAATAATTTAAAAAATTCTAAGCTAAACAAATAACCACCGTATAAATACTATAGTCTATTCCCTACTTTTAAGTCTAAATTATGAATGGTAGCATGATTTAATGGTGACTGTGGACGTTTTTATATCTTATATTAAAGTTTTGACATTAGCATCACCTTGTGGTTTCCTGAGGAACTGCATAATCAGGAATACAAATGTTATAATAATTTATAACATTACTCAATCATTCTAGTAATACATACTGTATAAGTGAGCAACACAAAGTACTGCAAAATTATAACAGAGCAAAATTACACCCGGTTTTCAAACTCCAACAAATTGCTGCAGACTTCTGCCCAGGTCCCCCTTGAAAATGAAATCTGGATCTCAATGGGGTTTACCTGGTTAAATAAAGGAAATAAAAAAATCTGAAAAGTGCGTCAGAGTCAGTTCTCTTTAAAACCACCTTTCACTATAATTACATCTTCAAGTATTTCAGGGTTTCTACCAACTTTGAACGAGATTGATATTTTTTATCCTTTGTGAAATACCTCAAGCTCAGTCAGACTGAACGGAGTTTCTTTCTTACAGGATTACAGTTTAATTCTCTCCATCTTCTTATCAGCTCCGACCAACTTTACTCAACTCATAATTTATTCAGACTCTTAAGATTCGAAGCAGATCAGAAGGCAGAACAGGTCAATAAAAGAAGGTATCAGATTATACTTAGAACAACACTGATAGTAATACAGTACAACAAGAGGGCATGTGTGAATTAAACTAAACCCAAGTTAAAAATCAAAGAGATTTTATCTCTTATTGTCACTGAGATAAAAAAAAAGAAATGCTAATTATTCAGACACTTCCTTGCTCAACAAGTTAATTTAAGGTTAAGTTCAATCATTAAAAACCAATGCCAATGCAAGAATAATAATAATAAAAATGGAAAACAATAGCGGGCCCAAAATGGATCCTTGAGGGACACCAGAACCGAGTGCAGAACTTGCTGAGGAGAATTCAGATAATTAAACTGAGAGGCTCTGAACCAAGAAATATCTTGTGTGTCTCCTATGTCCTCTACATGGCAAAATGCAAACAGACGTGCCTGTTGCTTTTTTATTTAAAATTTTTTATTATAACTCTCTTTAAAAAGGGCAGATGTGTGAAGACCAGGATATAGGCTGCGGGGGCCTGGCTAATACTCGTGTTAAACGGACTGCGGAGTCCGGCGACGACAGACGCTTAATTTCCGTGACAAAAAGTGTGGCGCGTATATAAAACCCTGTAAATTCTAGACTCTAACAGGTAACCAATTAATGCACAAAATCCGCGTAGGACAGCGAAAGTCCTAGCGCAAAATTTTCGCGAAACAGGCGGACGGAGCCTGGTGCTGCAAGGCTGGAGGCCTTGTCCAGTTAGGCTGCGGGGCCTGGCTAATACCCGTGTTAAGAAATGGAAGGTCTGCGTAGATCATATAACTTGAATGGACAGGAAGTCCAACAGAATGATTTTATCTTTTCTTTTTATTACTTTCTTTTTCTTTCTCACTGTTTAAACTTATGTAAAGCACTTTGAAATGCCTTGCTGCTGAAATGTACTATACAAATAAAATTTGATTGATTGATTGATTGATATTGTTCTGTTTATAGATTCTCCCAATTAAAGTATGAATCTCTCCACGTCCTTCAAAGTCATCATATAATCTCTGGTAAATTTTTTCTTTTTCAATGATGGATTTAATGATGCTCAATTAGATGTTCAAAGCTTGGCTGAAACAAATGAATGCCTAGCATAACAGATAAAAAAAAAACCAACAAAAAAAAAAGCACACATTTTTTTTTCTTCTGTAACATGCATGTACTAGCTTATCAGCTAGCATAATAAAACCCACTGATGTTTGTGGTTATAATAAAATATCTTTGAAAAACGCAAAGGGTTCTGAACACTTGTGTAAAAATCATGTAAAATGTAAGTCAAGGGTTAAAAAAGAACAGCTGTTCAGGTCATGAGTTAGAAAGACGCAGATATAAAACGACTGAAACACAGAGAGGACTGTACCTGGTGGCAGATTTCATCCCACTGCCGATGCAGAAGTTCAATTCGCTCCTGCAGAACAGAAAGATCCTCTGCACTGATGTAACAAGACAAAGACTCTCTCAGCAGAGTCAGATGAGCCAAATCTCCAGTCCAGCCTTCGAATGTGTTCTCCAAATCCTGTTAATAAGGGGACAGGATTTACGACGGGAGAATTCACTCATTCAGTTTTACTGACAGACTGAAACCAGCCCTGCGGATACCTTGCAGCGCATCTGCTCGGCTTGGAGATCTTCGTGGTGATCAGGAAGAGGCTGAGACAGCTGCCGCTTGAAGGCTCTGAGTTTCTCAAGCGATCCTCCAATCCCCCTCTCACACCTTTCCCAGTCCTGCACATCAACATGGATACACAGGTAAACTGTAGGAATTAAGGCACTAAAAGTCATAACGAATGGCCTTTTGGGCTTTACTTGTTTTGTTTTCAGATGGCGGCATTTACATTCCTGATCTAAATTCAATGAATACAGAATAAAACAAAACAAAAAACAGTTCATTCCACCACATATAACACACTTCTACTTATGACTCTACCTGGGATTTAGTCGTAAAAGAAGAAAAGAAGCACATAAAAACAAATAAAACTCCAGAGAGATGAAGTTTAGCGTTACATGGAACTGCTGATCAACTTTACAATAGACTGAGTCAATAAATCTTGATTAAAAAAAACTAGAATCACGTGGTGATTCTGACATATACCGTTTGATATATTTTCCCCATTTACTCCAATGTTTGAAAAATACGTTTATCTTTAAACTGAATGTTATTTTTTCCATCTTGTGAATACCTGCTCCTATTTTTGACCTTTCTTGGACCTTGCTTTGTTTTTGGTTTTTTTTTGCATAAAATCAAAACTAAATGCAGACAACGTAGCACTTGGAAAAATGTGAAACTTGTATATAAGCACTAACGATGCAAAGCTGTGACTTTGCGCCATCCGTCCATTAAACTGCATGTTTTCTGTTTGCTTTACCTTCAGAAGCGAGCTCAGCTCTTTCTTCTGCTCCTCCAGGCACGTGCTGGCTTGTTTCCACCTGTCCTGGACATCCGTCAGCTCCGTCTGCAGGGTGACCTCGGCTCGACCGTCTGCAGACAGGAGCAGCTGTCTGCCGGCCTCTATCGTCAAGATGTAGCTGCCCTGCTGGCGCTGCAGCACCTTTTCCTTCAGCTGAAGAAGAAAGAGTGAATCTCATGAGGCGACAGAACCGCCAGCGTCCTGCTCTGCCAACAATTTCACATATTTTGTTCAGTATTAAATGCAAAGCTTTTTAAAAAAATGAACCATATCTTTTGGAGTTTTTCATGTTACAACCGTAAATGTTTTTCATTAACATTTTGCATAACGGATCAACACAAAGTAGAGAATAATGTACGGTAACTTTAGAAATAGCACCATTTGTTTTGGTTTACACCCAATTACTATGATATTACAAAACAAGATCTAACTGGACTTGAGAAGTCACGTAATTGTTACTCATTAGAGTCCAGTGTGTAATTTAAAATGAGGATAAAACTAATTTCTGGGAAGGTTTCGGAGGTTTATAGTGAACAAACAGCATCACGAAGAACAAAAAACAAAATACAGACGCGTAATAACCAACATCTCAAAACTGTGGATTATTATTATTATTTTGTACCTGGACAGCATCAAGCATGGAGCGAGCTTGTTGCAGGGGGATGGTGTTTCCTGACTGAAGCACCTCTGCAGGGTGGGAGACCTCCAGAAGCCATTTGCGCAGCTTCTCCACCATCTCTCTGTAGCGCTGCCACTGACGGATGAGACCGTCGATGATGCCCCGCCTCTGCTGAGCGCGGCGCACCACGCCTTGCCACTGGTTACTCAGGAGAGTCAGCTTCATGTTGAACTCGTCTCTGCCAGCAGAAGCCATTAAAATGAATCACTGGCTCATGATAGAGTTTGGATTTATTTCTAAAACATTGTAAGATATTTCACCTGTCATCTACTTGACCTTGCTCCAACATCCTCTGTCCATCGCTGATGATCGAGTGGAGGATCTGCTGGCAGCTGAACATTTCAGCTTGGAATAACTGGAAGAAAAATGTGATTACCTGCATGAGAAAAAACCCAACAATCTGCAGTTTCAGTATGCTTCATGTGGGACGAACTCGAACCTCATGGGCTTTTTGCTGATCTATTAAGCTCTGGTAGTTTCCAGAAATCTCCACAGCCAGGTTGTCTTCAGTTTGTAGCAGGAAGTCCATCCATGTTTCACATTTTTCAAGGAAGGTCTGCTGCTGCAGCAGGAATGACTGAAGCTTGCTGCAAGGAAGCAAAAATCATTTAAAATATGGTGTAATCCCAAATCTAATCCTTTTTGAAATCTCATTTAATATCCATGCCCTGTGTTCATGCACATGTCGCACCTGAATCTCTCTGTGGTCTGGGCCGAAGCCGTCGACCAGCTTCTGTTGAGGTTCTGCATGCGCTTGATCTCCAAGTCGTTGAGAGGGAGCCGATACCCGAGCTCGTTCAGATGCTCTAATTCAGGCGTCATGCTGCTAAACTTCAGCATGAGCTTCTGCAAAAAAACCAGGAAGAAAAAGGTTTTGGGTTCTTCACGTTTTGTTCACAGGCAGTTTTACCCAACTGACCAGAGAAAAGAAAGCTGTAAGAAACCTTGAGCTCCTCCATGCGGTCCTGGATGACGGTCAGGTCAGTGCAGCCGTTGGGATCTTGAGCTCTCAACGCGTCCTCAGCTTCAACTAACCAGCAGCCCAAAGACTCCAGCTGGTTATTAAACGTCTCATAGTCCTGAACTCCAGTCTGACGGAGGAGACACGCAAAGATGTGACGTTTATGACGCTCGTTGAAAGGCTGATCACTTACACAATTAATATTTATGCAGTAATCTGTCATGAATATTGCTTTTTTGTTTGTTTTACCTGCAAGGCGGTGAGCTGTCTGTTCAGGGCCTGCTCCACGCCCACCAGGCGCTGGCTGAGGGAGAGGTGGTCCGACTGGACAGCGGAGGCTGCCGAGGTGTCCACCTGCTGCTTCAGCTGCTCTCCCAGCTCTTGGAGAATCTGGAGGGAGGCCAGAACTGGAGCCTGTGATCGCAGCAACTCCTGACGAACAGAACCACAAAAATAAAAAAATCGGAAACACCAATATTTCATTAGAGTTTTACACGATAGAGCAACATTATTTAGTGATTAATTGGAAACATTTTAGGATATTTGATTTATGATTTTCTTTCTTTTCTCACTTGTTTTCCTAAAGAAATACAAATAAAAGAAAATATATTAAATGTCTGGCTTTAATTTCAGTAATTCTTGATGTGAGTTGACCTGAATTCAAAGTCAAAATAAATCAAAGCTGTAAACAAGATGGTTGTTTGTGGGCGGGTTAACACACACACACACACACACACACACACACACACACACACACACACACACACACACACACAAACAATAAAAATTTTACACAAATTAAATCTTCAAAGACAGAAAAGTGACAAATCAAAAAAACTGATTTGTCACAAATCTAATCTAAGGTTAGATTTGTGTCACACATGTCACAAATCTAACCTTAGAGGCACAAATAAAGCCATTCTTGGAAGAAAGACATAACACATTCATGTCAGGGACCCAGCAAACATGAACTTGAACTTTTCTGACCTACAGAACAAAATGCGTGCCAGAAAACCAAAACTGCACATCGTGAAGCTCGGAAACCTTTTCTTCAATGGCGACAGTAAAACTAGTCTGACAGATCATGACTGGCTGCCTTTTTGTACGACAAAAGTCGTCTGGAGCTTAAACCCATCGTCACCCCGGTCCAACTCACACTGCATTCCCGGATCCAGTTGGAAACTTCCTCATCAGCGATGTCCTTTCTGCAGGCGCTCTTCAGGAGCTGGTCTGCTTTCTCCTCTTGGAGCTGAATGCTGCTGCAGCTTTGCTCGTGGAGTTCCTTGTAGCGCTGCCACAGCTGAAGCAGGGCTTTGCTGCTCTTCAGACGCTCCGCTATCTCCTCCAGTAGGCTGGTCCACCTGAGTGTGGAGAATGGAAGACTAACATTAAACGTACTCAAAGACAAAGTTTGTTATATATGAGCTTTGCAGAAAAGAAAAAGAATAAAACACGTATTTATTTTTTGAAAAAGTTACCTTGCATTGACGTCCTTGAGGGAATTGTTGAGGGAATCCGACACTGAAGGGTGACACTCCCTCAGAAGTTGGTGGGTCACAGCTCCAAACTTTCTCAGACTGCTTTCCTGTTTCTCCAGTTCTTCTTGTAGATCCTTTACAATAAAGCACACAAATGTATGCTGAATGCTAAACACGTCCTAGAGCTAAATTATGTGATCAAAAATCCGAACTTTATGTTAACGGACCTGCAAACTTTGCACTTGCAGCTGAACGGCTTCTAGAGAACCGGTGAGGAGGCGGAAACGGGACACAGAGTATCGTCCTTCCATCAGGAAGCCGTTGATTTCCTCTGACGCCCGCTTGTACAGACTCCACTGATCCAGCACTGAGGTCAGGCTAATCTTTAGTTGTCCTATCTGTTAAAGATGAAACGTGAAAACACAGAGATTTGGTGAACAGAAAGCTCAGCCCTGCAGAGAAATCAGCAGCAAACAGGAATGAAACCCAACAACTCAGATAAATATGTAGGCTGGAGTAAAAATCTAAAAGTACCAAGTGGTCCAGGTTGGCCCAGGTGTGATTGACGCTTTGGAGGGTCTCCATGACGATAGCACAAGCCTCATCTGTCTTGTTCTGAACAAGAGCACAGCCCTGCTCCTCTACTCTCTCCAGTTCTTTCTCTTTTTCCTTCAACAGCTCTTCCATTTCCTAAAAAATATCCAGTTTACCCATCAAAGAACTAAAGCCACATAATCTAAAGGTGGTGAAGATGTAATCTGGATCAACATGTCAGGCCCACCTGACAGTCTTTGAGGGCATTTTGCACCGACGTCAAATCTTCTATCCTGTGTTTCCTCTTTAGCCGTTCTTCTTGAGACGTCATCCAGGACTTGAGGATCTGAACACTCGACTCGTACTCCAGCCACATCTTTAAGAGGCTCTCGAGGAACTGGATCTTAATTTAAAATAAAATATTTAGACTTTATGGTACACAGTTAAACAACACGAATAAGATATGTTGTAACAATCTCATTAAAATACGGGCTCACCCTCTCGTTGATGCAGCCTTGTAGGATCTGCCAGCGTCGGTTCATGGCTCCCAGACGCTCAGCGAAGTCGGTTTTGTCGCTGCGCTTGCTCTCGGCGTCCTGACCGCTGATCTGCAGAACTGACTGGTTGACAAAGTCCACAGTCAGCTGCTTGCAGGTTAAATCCACTCTGAATCCCTAAAACCGAGGAAAATGGGGGAATCAACCAAAGGATGATGAGCCAAATTTAAAAAAACTTAAATGTATATTTTTTATAAAAGGCAGAGAAAAGTTATTTTGAATGCAGTTTTTATAACCCCTTAAAGTTAAATTAAATGAATGCTGGGATTCAATAATGCCATTTAAAATATTAAGTTGTGCGAACATAAAAAAGTTCCACCTTATATTTTTGCAAGTAGTCTTGGATCACATTCGATCCAACAGCGCTCTTGAGGTTTTCTTCATCCTCCTCAATCACACTCTCCATCAGTGAAATCCAGTTACAAAGTTCAGAAATAGCATGGCGGGAGGCCAACTTCTCCATTTGGATCTAAAAAAAACGAAAAAAAAACAACAAAACAAACAAAGCAGGTGAATGTATAAAAACTGTCTTAAAATGCACGTGTCGCAGGTTTTGGGTCAACGGTCACATCAAAAGGGTGTTTCCGAGTGAAGGAGTGGGGCGGGGTAATCCTATTTGCCCTGAAGGAGCTAAGCCTGTTCAGCGTGGCTGCATGTGACTTTACCTGGTGCAGTTTCTCTTGAACCACAGGGATGCGCGTGAGGAGCTCGGCCCACTGGCTGTCGATGCGAGCCAAGTCGGAGCGCAGAGCCACTGTGTCCACTTTCTTCAGCCGCAGCAGCTGGTTTCCCTCTGAGACGACTGAGCTCTTCAGACTCGACTTCCCTTCCACCTCTTTTGAGAACTCCTACAGCGAGAAAGTCATAAGATGAGTGTTTTTCAGTGAAGACACTACTGGGAAGCGATAATTGAACGTGTTAATTATATATTTCTTTTGAATTACTTGGGTGATATACCTATGTCTAAATGGAGAGACGGAGATAAAAGATTAATGAACATGTTACTTGTTGTAAGTAAGAAAGCTATCACTAGCAAACGGTAGAAAGTGCAGTCCCCTACTACTGATGACTACATAAATATAATAGATGAAATATAAGTCATGGAAAAGTCGTCTTTCTCCCTGAGGATGCAAACGGGCATGTTTTACAACATTTGGACTAAATTGACCTAATACTGAAAGTCTTTTGACTCAAATTTCCTTTAACAATGCTTTTCAAAACTCTTCTTTTGTTTTGTGATTGATGCTACGCTTCCTTTGACTGTTGTGTGTTGATGTGTGTTTGATTTCTAATGCTGAAAATCTATTAAAAAAAATAAAGAAAAAAAGAAAAATATCTTGATGTAATGTTGGACTGGACCTCTAAAGTGACGTCTATAATTAAAACTCTTCGATTCTTATCAAGAACGAAAGGTTCTGATTAGGAAGTCCATATAATATTCAGACACACCGTTTGAGAAAAAGCAAAACAAAAAAAACTCTGTGTGTGTGTGTGTGTCCTCACCAGAAAAGCAGCCAGATGGTCCCTGACCGTCTCCAGCTCCTGTGGGACCAACATGGCCTGCGTGTTCCAGAACTCCAGGCGCTCCAGAGCAGATTGCAGCCACTCACTAATCTCCACACACTCCTTTTGATACCTGCAGAAGCACCATTGAAAACGATACATATAGATGTACAAATATATACAAGTTTTGTGAGTTAGCTAAAAGTAGTTTAGGTATTTCTGACCTGGTCCAGTGTTTTAGGATTGCCTCCAGGCGTTCCAGTTCCTTGTTGACTTTGGCCGTGTTGCTCAGCCAGTGCTCTCCCAGCAACGCCAGCTGATTGTCCAGCGCGGGGCAGCAGACCGACTGTAACAGATGCCTGCCGTCGTCCAGCACCTGGCGGAGCTTGTGCTGGTGCTCCGTCAGTCTCCCCTTTAAGCCCTGCAAAGAGTGGAGCACACAAAAACAAAATATATATTTTTGTTTTTGCTGGACTGGAACCTGAAAAGAGCTGAAAAGTCACTTTTGTGCTATTTACATTAGAAACTAGACAAACAATACTTGGTGAGATTTTGGGATTTTTTTGCAGTAATCTGACTAAACTATTAAATATGAACACATCTCACCCTAAAACTAAACTGCTATCACGTCTCACCTGATACAAAGAGATTCTGTCCATTAATCTCTCTTCGGTTTCTTCCACCAGGCCGACAGAGGGAACGCTTCCTTCGACGGCCTCCAGCTGCCGGTTCAGATTCTGGTAGTCCTGAACTAAACGGCACCAAGTCTGAGCGGGCGAAAAAAGTGAACAATTCAATCATGACAACTCAAACAAATAGCAGAATGTGAACAGTAATATTGTTCGTTTATATGTTGGTTTAAAGTTTGTACAGAACGTTCTACGTTTTCCTCACCTCCAGGATACTTTCCAGTTCAACTCCTTTGCTGTGTGCTTCTTTCAGGACACTCCGAGCCTCAACAAGCGTTTCCTCCAGTTTCTGGTTTTCTTTGGGAAGCATAAGGCAACTGATCTTTCTAAAATACGTCTCTGTTAGGATCATGTGGGACTCCAGACCCTGGAAAAACTCCTAGGAAAAATGACAATGAATGCAATGATTGGGTTGATTATAAACATGCACAAAGCCCACTATTCTGAGAAGTTACAATGCATTAGTATTCACACATTTTGCCATGTTACAACATAAACTACACTATATTTTACTTTAGTTACTGCATTCAGAAAATTTTAAAACACAGAAACAGAATTTTCTCCCCAATCCATCCATAACTTCAATGTACATGATGTATTTCATTCTTATTGTTAAATTCTTGTGCACAAAGTATTGAATTATTGTCTACGTTTTCACTTCCACGACTGGAAATTACTAAATTCAAGGGTTATAAACTGAAAATACCTTATGCTTATCCAGATGATTTTGAACCTCCTCCACGGAGCTCGCCACAATTCTCTGGTCGGCCGCCATCTTGTCTTTAGCTGTGTCGACCAGGTCAGTCAAATCCTGCAGCGCGCGCTCGTACTGCTCCTTCAGAGCGATGTTCTGGTTCAGCCCACTGCGTCTCGACCCCACCGTCATCAACAGCTCCTCGTACGAATCCTACATGCAGACAAGACAATAATTACATTTTGTGATATGAAGCAGCTTTATCTAAAAATTATTATTGATTACCTGGAGTTTAAGCAGTTTGTTTGCTGAAATCTGATCGGCCTGCAGTGCTGCTCCTCTGGTTTTCAGCTCTATGATTCTCTGCTCAAAGTCCTTTAACGTGTCCTCTGCACTCGCGATGACCTGGTAGAAGTGAAAGGCATTTATGAATGATTAAAAACTAAAAATATCTTTGATCTTGGACTCTTTGCTTCTCACTCACACTGAGAGCAAGTCTGGTTAAGATCGTACTTTAATTACCTCCATTTGTTTTGAAGCTGGTCTATCCATTGCTCCAGCGAGGGCTTGAAGGATCTGGCATTTAGTCTCAATTAAAGCAGTTTGGAGAAGCTGCAGTTCAGTCTGTTTCAGACAAAAGATGACAAATAATCTGACTGTAAGATGCGCAATAACAGTGCTACCAATCAGTACAATAAAATTTTAAAATATTGAAAAAACAAAGAGGGAAAGTAAAGGGTAGACCTGGTAGGCGGTGAGGTTGTGTGCTCTGGTCCTCATGTGGTCAAGCCGCTGACCCAGAGCTCCACCAAGCGTTCCTAATCTCTCCTTGAGGCAGTCCAGGTTGTCCTCCAGCAGCACGCGGTCTTCGTGTTTCAACCCTGGAGACCCAGCTAGCAGAGCCTGGCTGAGCTTCACCTCTTCTGTCACGTGTTTCACATCTTTTTCCAGGATCTGTAGAGAGGATGAAAAAAAGAAAGAAGTAGCATTCAACTTTAAAATTACCTGAGAAATGTAGCGCATACAAACAAATGAGATCTGACCTCTCAGGCACATTTAACTTCTCTTTTCAATCAGTTTTTGTCGTGATTTGAAATCTGGTCAAGTCTAAACTCTCATCCTAAATATGATGTTTCAAAACCTTCAAGACGCGAGTGTTGTTGATGTCTGTCTTTACATGTCAACATATTCTGTAAAGTAAAGGGTCTTACTTTTCTCACATAGGTTCTCAGAAAAATGTTTGAGCTCTAAACAGTGAGTTATGTGTTGGGTGTGAAATTTCAAACTTATTAAATTACATGTGAAAAAACTTGAGTGAGTGAGGCTGTTTCCAGAGGCGGCCCCCAAAGAGGGGGCTAGGGGACTCATCTGGAGAATTATGTTTAATAAAAAAGAGGTACAGAGTCATCTCCTTCAATCAAGATAAATGCAAAGCCAGAAAAATAAATAAATGTTTTAAAAAATGTAAATATAGAAATATATAACCACTTCTTTTGTTTTTCTTGTTCTGGCCTCGAACAGCCACCATTTTTAAAGTTTTTCACTGGCCGTTTCAAACCTGAAGATAATTTTTAAGAAGCAGTTTGTTTTGCGTTCCTCGCTTTCTTCTACTGTTCAAACGTGATGGGAAAAAAAAGTAGAAAAACAGAAGCAGCTCAAAAAAGGAGCCATCAAGACGGTCTGGCTCACTGAACCAGAAAGACCTGATCAACCTGTCAGATTTGGTTGCATTGATCCTTTTCCACATCGATCTAACTTTAAATTCCTGCAGGGAGCAGCCAGTTCACCACTTGCCCTCTTAGTAAATTGATTTGAAAGCAAAGTGAGGATTTTTGATATTTTTGAACAATTTAAAATACCTTATTAACGCTATAAAATTAAGATTATTTTTTTTAGAGCCGGGCAACCACACGTTGTGAAGAAGAAATACCTTATAAAGACAAAAATTGGTAACAGAAAATCTGTAAATTTTGTACCTCTTGATTCTGTAACTGGGTCTCTGCATTTTCAGCCATGAGCATGGAGCCGGAGAAGACGTTGTTCTCCACTCCGTCCAGCCAGGAAGACGTGGTCGACACGGCCGTGAAGAGCTGCTGCTCCATCTGAACCACCTGGGTTTCACCTCTACCTCCAGCCTACGTACAAAAATGCACATCGAACAATATTATTTCGTCAATATTTACCAACAACACACATTAGGATGCATGAAATAGTGTCAGGAAGGTGATAACCTGAGTGGTCATTCCTTCCACTGTCTGTCTGAAGCTGTCGTAGAGAGTTTTCAGAGAGGAGTTGTCAGGCTGGGTATCTCCTTTAAACAGCGGCCCAGATGATGTCACGCGAGTCGCTCTAGAAAACACCTGAAGAAGAAAAAAACAGACAGGATAGTAAAAAAAAACTCCTCACATTATGATATTTTTCTGTCACGTCCAGATGTGGAGAAAAAAAAACATGCGGTACCGGCTGCTTTTGGTCCTGCTCCAGAGTTTTTTGCAGAAGCTGCAGTTTAGTTTTGAGCTCCAGTCTGAGGCTCTCCCATCTCTGCCTCATCTGGTCTCGTCTGCTCTCAGACAGAGCTGCAGGCGAGAACGGTTCTGTCGTGCTGCAGAAACCAAACGCATCTGTGATTAGCGCTCAGCTTATTAAAGCTCGATCTGATCTGTGCTGCGTCGGTAACGTACCTGGCGCTGCTGGGCGACGCTTGCTGGATGAGAATTTCCTCTCCTCTGCTCGCCACCGACTGCAGAAGCTTCTTCTGCTCTGCAAGCTGCTCCTCCAGTTCCTTCAAAAAACACACACACTGGTTACAGCCTGATGGAACAAAACATGCTTCAGTCAACATGACACGACTTAGGATTTATCCTGATCATTTGCCATATTTCTGTTTCGACACAGTGTTCACGCCTCTCTTTAATTTATTTACAATTTGCATACTCATACTTGAATTTTTTGCATTTAAGCCCTGTGACAGACCCACACAAAGTGCTGCTTAATAGCAAATTAAAAGAAAAAGGCTACAAGGTTTTTAAATATTTTTGCAAAAAATAAATAAAACATTTCTCATTTAAACACATCTATAAATGTCAATGGGTGAATTCACTCCATTCAAACCACTGTCACCTTCTGCCTCTGCAGACTGTCTTCATGCTGTTGCGTCCGTGTGGTCCGGGCTTGGACCAGCCAGTCCTGCACACTGGGACTCGACGAGAGACTGGAGTCTGATTCGCTGTCTTCAGGCTCTTGCAGAGAACCCTACGGAGGCAGCAGTTTTTAGGATTGTAAATCAGGCTAACGTGCAACACTGTCAAAACACAAAAACACCTAAAACAAGGGGTTTCCAAACTTTTGGAGTAGACGTGACCCACAAACGGCATTAGCTTCTGACTGGGGACTCATGGAACCAGGAATTCAACATATGACGTCGCTCAGAGCACAAAGCATAGAATTAGACTGAGTAGATATCCCCATATGGATTGGGTCCATTCTCACTGATGCCCGATCTAGAATTCTTTTCAATATTGGGACTGAAACAATTATTATTGGCTCAGTGCGTCTCTAGTCTTTTGCACTGTTGTGAAAGAAAGTGCTCACCTGGATGCTCAGCTGTTTGTCTTGCAGCATTCTCTGCAGCTCCAGCAAGCCGCCCTTTAACGTGCGCAGCCTCGCGGCCAACTGCTCGGCCTCCGCCCTGGTGTCGGCCCGGCCCTCCCGCAGCAGGTTCTCGCTGCGCACCGACAGCTCGGTGAGGGCCAGCACTTTTTCTTCGATCTCCAGCAGCATGCTCTGCAGAAGCAGCAGCAGAGAGGCCAGCTCATACATGACGTCTCCACTTTTTTTTTTTTTTGATCTCAACTCTACGCAGCGGAGCCTCTGGGCAGGGCAGCTTTCCCCGGCCGCGGGGCAGAGGACGCCCTCATCCTCAGCCCCCTTTCCGCCCTGTTCTCCTGTGCGACATATTAGCACTAATCCTTCACACTCCGTGCTCTGCAGCGCACATCCACTCAAACGAATTTGATAACAGTTCTCTCGTGGTAAAAACCATTCTACATCCCCGGTGTTCATCAATGCCCATTGGTAAAAGAAGTTCCAATTTATGAGCAGACATAAGTATTGGTTCTCCTTCGAAGTGTTGCAGCAGGTTCACCCTCCTGCCTGCTCCTCACTGCTCTTCCATTCAACCCCACTTGGATATTCAAGCAGCTTTGTCACTAGTAGCACAAATCGTAGGCTGTATTCACGGCAGTGACTCCTCCCTGTGGCTTTACCACGCCTCTGTCCCACAGAGACCTGACCGTAATCTTCTTAAGGCTCATGCTGCAGTCATTTAGCAAACCAGGTATCTGAGTGTAACTCTAACTTCACTAACGCTGTTGTTTACTCTCTGTGAAGCCCCCGTCATGCATGCAGAATAATACTGGAAATGTGAATGTTAATGTGTCTTGCACATGCAGTTTCTCTCCTTTAAGTATGTGATCAATCAACAGTCACTGACATGGCACGAGGAGGTAAAATTTTTAAAATTCTGTTCAAATTTGATGCTAAAGTATACTTTGAATGAACCTTCTTATGTTTATAGTTTGCAGAACCACGTTTGGCTGCAAAAATAGCAGCGTGTGAGAAAGAGATTTTTCTTTCTCCACTGAATGAATGGAGATTTAGCTCCATCCATCTACCTCCAGCTTTCCTTTTACTGCAGAAGAAGAAAAACCTCCACGCATCATAATGCTGCCACTATCTTGTTTGTTAGTTAGAACTGGATTTTTATGTGATTTTGCCTCACAAAGATCAATTTTTGTTTCGTCTGAGCAGAACAAGACATTTTTCCTATATTATAAGTTAAAATGTCTTGTTCCACCGGCAGATTATTTCACCTATAGTTAGTACTTTTTCATCAAGATTAAGGAATCACTTACTTAAAAAAAAGGTCATATTTCTTTCTGAAAAAGTTACTTGTAAATTTAGTTTTGTCTAAAATATTTGCACTACAAAATAAACCAAAAATACTTGGTACGATTTTGAGATTTTGCAGTGTGCTCAGTTTGTTACGATCAACTCTGCTCATATCTAGAAGCCCTTTGTAGTTGAAAATGTATTTAATTGTTATTAATGTGGATTTTTAAGACAACTCTCAAGTGCCCACCTGGCATTCAGTGAGCTGGTGGTTTTCATCGGCCTCCTCTGCGGGTCTAGTGTCGAGGATGCACGTTACAGCGCCACGCGTTCTAGTCAGCCACTGATCCAGTTCGTCTACGTCGGTGTGGTAGGACTGCAAAGCCTTTTCCTGACGCTGATCCTCCAGGCGGTCTGTGGCGCGCTCCTGCAACAAGACAGATCGAATTGAATTTGCTAAAAAAGTGATTAAAATCTGCTGGAAATATCTTGTGTTCAGTTTTTATGTCTTATTAAGAGCTCAAGCTGGGTTTTATTGTATATTTCTATCTTCTAAATTGTTTGTTACCTCAAGTAGTTGTAGTTTCCCTGAAGCTTTCATTTGGATGGTGGCCATCCGCTCAGCCAGCACAGCGAGTGAAGACTGCATGGCAAGCTGGTCGGCCAAATCCGAGTCCACGGCGTCGGCAGCGACGTCCTCTGTGAAGCCCGCCTGCAGCCTGTCGATTTCTCCCTGGACACTGTGAATCTCCTGGATGAGATCCTGAACAGACAGATGAGGAAAAGGTTTTCCTTACGTCTGTTTTCCTGAAAACTTCTAATCCGATTTAGTTTTATGGAATGGATTCAATGTTGTAAATATGCCGTCAAACACCAAAAAAAAAAAAAAAAAGTCACGAAAATAAAAACTATGTTTATGTAAAACAGAAATTCAATCTGAACCACAGGAACATTAACATCAGTTAAAATGTGATTTCATGGCTGTGATTCAGGATTATTTCCACCAATGTTCATGCTTCACTGTAACATCACAGGCTAAAAAGCTCCACAAAGACACTCTACATGGAAGAAGTGTATTTACAGCCCTCACCTCATGGGCCTTCATGCTGCTGTCTGGGCTTCTGTCCACCTCCAGTGGCTCACTGAGCTTGGACTCCAGTGTTTCCATTTTAGAGGAGATCGACTGGAGCGAACCTTGGTAATGCTGCTGTTTTTCCAGAGCCTCATACAAGGATCTCTGCTTCTCACTTATCTGTGGGTCAGTGAGCATTAACACACACAAACGGTCAATTTGGGAAGTCATTAACATCAGTAACAATAAAACTGACTTCCAAACAGCTTGGTCTATGATTAACTATCTTACTAAGATAAATTTTAATATGATGAAATCTAGTGGCTAAAAAAGAAAAAAAGAAAACAAAATCGTTGCACACCCCAACATTTTAATTCAAAGTTATCATATTCTAAAACGCTAGGATTTAATGAAGCCATGCTACTGATTAAATAAAATACAGAGCTTTTCACATACCACGTTCTTTAAAGTCTCCCATGAGCGCTGCAGGTCGTCTAAGTTTGCCACAGACTCAAATGTCGGATCGTATAATTCCTGAACTGGAGCTCTGGTGAGGGTTCCACGTCCAAGCTGCAGAAAACAGAGAAACACATCACTACTCATGAGAAACCTCCAAGGTGAAATCAACGTCGGTGGCCGAGTTCTGTTTTTGTTTTTATTTACCGCCTTTATTACATGAAAGCAGTTCAAGAGTTACACCACACACCGTTCACAGAGAAGAGTTAAGAATAAAGATATTTCAGTTATTTGGTTATCTGGCAGAATTAAGAGCAGAGGAGGGTAGAAACCTTGGTGAAAGGGCCTTCAGCGTGAGAGACAGGAGAAGGAGAGCGGCACAAAGAAGAGGAGGAGACCTCGCTGTTGGTGCCCTCCTCCCCAGACTCCTCAGTAACCGGGGACAACAGAGTGTGACAGCGGCCAGCCGTCATCTGACAGACCATGCGAGAAACAACAGAAGACGTGTGAGGATTTTAGGAGAATATTAATCAGGATGTTTGTTTTTTTTTAAAAACTGAAACAGCAGAAGAACTTCATAGGCTGATGAATTGAGAAAAACTAAGAATCAGCATTGTATAACAAAACCTAATTTCTTCAGTTTGGAAATTTGGAAAAATCCTCTTACAACTACAGATTGTCCTGAAGATTTCCTGGACTTTTCTTCATCCAGGTCCTCCAGCCCCTCAGGCAGTCCTTCCACGTCGCTCACAGTCAGCAGCATGGTGGCATGCTTGGCCTTCACCGCCAGCATCTTACACTTTGAGTTCAGTGAAGCTATTTGCTCCTGGTAGCCTTTGATCTGCTGAGCGAGTTCCTAAACAAACGAGAAAAAATGTAAAAATAAAGAAAATGTTTTCTAATTTATTTACATTCAGGGGTTTTCAATTATTCCCCAACATGTGAGTTATAGATAGAATGAAGATGTTTCACCTCATGGTGCAGAATCTGGGCTTGCAGCTCCTGAATGTTGCTGGTGGGGATCGGTCGGTCCTGAATGACCCGATGTGCTTCCTCTATCAGCGCCTGCAGATCTCTCACCTCCTGTTCATATTGCTCATACTGAACCACCGCCTCCTGGACACCAAAAACACAGAATTAGTTGTTTTTTTTTTATATACATTGCTACATTAGCAGATTCATTTCCTCATTTCTGTGTGCTAAAACTAGACTCATACTGGAAGAACTGTACTGTAGCACCTGTAGTATGTTGCACTGCTGTATTGCCACATGCTGCAGCTGACTAGCTTCTTGCTGCAGACGGAGAGCCGTGCGACAAATAGCCAGGTTGGGCATCACCTCCTCTGGGACCTGCAGGGCGCTCTGGCACAGCTGCACCGCCTGCACCTGCTGCTTGAAGCTCTCCATGTCGGCCAGTAGCCGCTGCAAAACCCATAAAAAGTTTTATGACGCCAGCAGAGAGAACGTGGTGAGTTAAAAAGCGAATGAAGAAGGCACCTGTCTCTGAATGAGTTGCTCTTTGAGGCTCTGCCGGGCTAACTCCGGTGACGTCAGCGTGGCTTGGACCTGCTCCAGAGCAACGTGCAGGGCCTTGACTTCAAACTCCAGAGCTTCCATACTCTAAAAAAACCCACATGTATAGATTAATCTAAAATTTTGAATTTTTCTACCAAACGAAAATCCCAAAACACCGTTTTTACTGCACCTTGTGTCCGTCTTGGAGGCTTTGCAATCGAGTCTTGATGCTCTGTTGCAGCTCATCGGTGTGTCTGCTGAGTTCACACACCTCCTGGCTCATGGACTCAACCTGCAGCACCTCAGACAGAAGGTCTACTTTCTCTGCCATAGACTCCAGGTCGCTGTGGAGCTCTCGAGACTCACGGAAAACCGCCTGAGCACAAGGGTGACAAAATTATTAGTCAATCTGTCCTGCTTTATAAAAGTACGTGTCAAAGTACTCCTACAGGTTACCCTTCTAAATATGCAAAAACAAAACTCGGTCGATGAAACGTCAGAATTGCTCCGCTCACCTGATACATCCGTATTTGCTCCTGCAGGTGAACAGAGGAGTTCCAGATGATGTTTGCTCTCACCAGGCTCTTAGCTTTCTCTGACCACCTCACTATGAAGTCCAGCATCTCGTTATACTCGTCTAAATAGCAGACAGCCTAAACAGTCAACAACAGACACATGTTAATAACCTTTTGTGTTAGCGAAAGGATTTACAAAGGTATTCATGAGCCTCGACTCTTTTCGTGTTATGAGATTACAACCACAAACTTACTGGGCTTTTAGGTGATAGAGCAACATAATAAAGTAGTCTGTATTTGTGAAGTGGAAGGAAAAAGACTCACAGTTTTCCATATTTTTAAATAAAAAAAATAAATAAATCCCCCTTTTTTTTATTTAAAATGATGGGATCCGAAATAAGACTGCTCTATATATCATACAACCTCAACACAATGCACTAATGCTTGTAGTAGTAACCTTTACAAGGCACAGTAACGCGGTTGGAAAGTACCGTCTGTTTTTAACCCTTTCATGCATAGCGGTCACTACAGTGAACAGTTGTCTAAAAGCCATTTTCTTGTGCTTCTGGTGGATTTTTATGCTATAAATGCCCACAGACCACTGAAGTGGACACTAACGCATCATAAAATACACCATCAACTACTGGCCATCAGCTGCAAATGCACAAAATTATTTTTGTTAAATCCAATATGGCCGACAGACAAAACAGCATGCCGACCGACCAGGTCTCTCCTTCTACTGTAGACAACGCTAGCAGGTAAAAAAAAATATTGTGACATCAGATAACCTCTAAAGAACAATACTACTGATGTATTTTTCAAATAACAACTTTGTATTTGGAGAAAATTACAATTGAGCACCTAAAATGTATATATATATATATATATATATATATATATATATATATATATTTAAAAAAAATTTGCGAAAAAAATCCTGACACAAAGGATCATAATTCATGCATGACAGGGTTAAGTTAGGAGCAGGGTAAAAAGCGCAAACCTTTTTGAGCCAGTTGTTCCTGCAGTCTGCTAATCGAGTTGTATGATGATGCATCTCTGACAGCTTGTTTATAGCATCACTGAGCTGCTTGGCCAGCAGGGGGTTTCTCCGGCCGAACTCTTGTACAGCGGTGTCCAGTTCTGACAATGTGCGGCCGCAGGAGTCCAAATCTTCAAAAAGACTCTGAGGATAAAATTCAATTCTTTGTTGTTAAGGGCAAAGCGAATCATATTTCAGAGTAATACATATGTTAACTTGACAAACAAGACCTACCTTGACCTCTTCTTTGGCATGATCGACATCAGGAGATTTCTCCTTGAACTTGTTTGAGATCGTCTTCAGCTTGTCTGACATGCCGTGGATTCTGGAGCCGAAGTCCTCCTTTATTTCTCTCGTTCTCTGATATTCTCTCTCTTTACATAGAACCTGGAACATCAGACAAAACGATGTGAAAATCAGGTTAGAAAACCAGAACAATTTTCTGAGCTGAGTATTTCCTATGAGGTCTGATTTACCTGATCTTCAATCGCCCCGAGTGCAAGAGAGACCTCGGCGAGTTGCATGGAGATTTCAGATGGGAGGATGGTGTAAAGGTCCAGGTACTTGCTCTGCTGTTGTTCGGCTAACTTGTCCACGTTCTGCCGGTAATTAATTACTTCCCCGTGTACAATCTATACAGAATAAAAAAACAATTTAAAAGAAAATAACAGCAGTACATGTATATTGATGTTAGCAGCTTCCACTTTCCATACTTTGATTCAAGGAACACATTATGTGATGCAAACATTAGTTAAATTAAAATAAACTTCAGTATGTTTGTACGATACAACTATCCTGATAAAGATATTAATCAAGGTATTGACTGGTGACCAAAATTTGACAATATTCAACTTGATCAGCCCTGAAATTAAAAAAATCGAATCTGTTCCAATTAACAAATACACCAAAGAGCCATAGGGTTTGGGGTCACAGCAACACTCTTCGGTGTGAATGCTATTACTGAAGGAAGAATAATCAGATTTAACTATTTACACCCTCGGTGGAGTGTTGGGAAAAACAAAGTCAAAGGAAGAACGGAGAGATAAGAAGCTATTTAAAATGCTCCTGATTTCTTCAGGACATGAAGACTGTTTATATTTTATATATAGTTCATACAGGCTCCAAACAAAGCAAGAGAGAGCAAGACTTTTAACAGATAACAGGAAGGCTACAATAGCAAAGGTTTTATTTTTTTGGACTTCCAGTTTTTGTCTGCTAGGGAACAAGGTGAAAATAAGATGATACGTTTTCTAAGCAATATACAAGAGGACAGATGTTTACAGTTGCTGATGCTAACTGCGCCAAATGCTAATACAAGATGCTAAAGAAAATTTGAGCAATGACTTATAATAAAATCTGTTTACATTTTTTAACTCCTCTCATACAAGCAGTATGACTTAATTAATGCACAGTCATGGCTGGAAAATTAAAAAAATGTTTAGCTCTTAAGCAGAAAGTAGATTTATCTATAGTTTATATCAGCAGTTCAAAGCTGTACAAAAAAAAAGAGGGATTAGAAATCAGTCAGAAAACCTTTATGGGTGCATCTCTACAAAAAAAAAAAAACAACAGACACACCTCAAGTTCCTGCAACAGAGAATCGATATCTGGGGTGGGATTGAGAAGAAGCTCTCTGGTCTCCTGGATCCAGGCTTTCACCACTCCAAGCTCCTTTTCCACTTCCTCCCTTTCCCTGAGCTCCTGAGCTGCTTGGGCCCGCTTGGTTCTGGACTGTGTCAAAAGGCTGCAGGCAAATGTCAAAATAAATATTCAACAGCATCTTTTACCAAATGCATGTGCTTATTTTACAAAGCCATTTGTAAGACAAAGAAACCTCAGATTAAGAGCAACACTAACTCTGGTCCGACCTGTTACCTTTCCATTTGGTCTTGGACCGCCCTGATTTCTCTTAAGCTAGGCAGCTCGTCTTGATCTGCTGTTGGTGAAGGCACCTCCACGTCGTGCAGAAGACTGAGCGCGTACTGGCGCAGCAGCATGAGGGACGAGAGTTCCCGCTCCAGGTCTTGGCTCAGCAAGTCGTGCTGATCCAGCAGAGACTGCAGAGTGGCTTTGGACGCCTTCTCCACAGCGCTGTCAGGGAAACGGCTCTGGAGCTCCTCACAAACCGCTCGTACTTTCACCATCTGCAACAAAACAGACATTTTGTATCGCAAAGTTTTAATTTTCGGTTAAATTTGCAAGATTTTTTTTTTGCATTCAGGCTGTATATTTATTTGCCTTTTCTCTGAATGTTCTCCACTCCTGGGCCGTGTCCTCGAGTACTCTTTCCTGTCCCCTCGCTACGCTGCGCAGGCGCGTCCAGCGCTGCCACACGGTGGTCATGGAGCGACTGATGGTGGCTTTGCTGGCGTCACTCCCCACCAGCTCCAGCTGAGCAGCTTGTTCTTCTAAACCGCTCAGTTTCTCTTGAAACCCGTTCACAAGTGACACCAGGGACTAAACAGAAAAAACAGAGATTTATGACTTTTGTCAAGTTGCAACAACAAACTTGAATGTATTTTAATTTTATCAGCACAAATAATTATGTATTAAACTGTGCTGCGCATGAGCTGAATACAAACGCACACTACAGTTTTCAGATTTGTATTTCTAAAAATCATTTTCTTTCAAACCACAACAACTTTATGTTGAATTTTGAAATACTACTGTAAAAATGTGAATCAGTTCAACGGGCTATTAATATATTTGCAAGGCAACACGATGCATACCCTGTGGCTACAGAGCTTGTCTTCGGCCTCCTGGTTTGTGGCCGCCTTGGCTGTGGAAAATTCTGTGAGCTTCTTTTCGGCTTCGTTCATTAATTCAATGACAGTCTGCCTCGCTTCCTGGAATGACTTCCACTGGGCCACACAGCTGAGAAAAGAATAATTAATTAGATTCCAATGATCTTACAGATTAAAATGAAATTGATCTGACAACCTGGATCATTGTCATCATTGCCTTATAAACCGTACCTGTGCAGAACATCTCGGTGACACTGGAGCTGCTCTCGGACCTCAACTCCTCTCTGCTTCGCCGACTCCACGCTCACTCTTAGCTGCTCTTTCGCTGTGGGGTTCACCAGGTTCTCCAGCTGTGGGAGGAGCGTCTGCAGTTCCTCCAGATGGATGAGAAACTCCTGCTCCGTTGACATGATGTCCGCCTGCTGCCGCAGACACTCCTCGTAGTTCTCCACATCGACTCCCAAGCTGGCTTGTTGGAGGAAAGAGACGGCATCCTCCAGCCATTCGCAGGCTGACTGCATCCTGAAGTGATACTTCTGACACAGAACCAAGGCTTCCTCCAAAGTAATCTTCACATAAAACCGAAGAGAAAAGACAGACAGATTAGCGTTGACCTAATTGTTTCAGTTCAATTCTGCTTTTTATTTCAGTGGTGTAAAGACTCGACAGGACTTTAAACTTCACAATATCGCTTTGTTTCCTCACATCCTCACCCATTCAAGACATTATATTGTCAGCATTGCTAGTTTTACTATTTTCTCCACTGTTTGTTCAAGTAAAGCATCAATAAATGTCAATAAATTTGAAAATAAAGTTCAGGATTTCCCTCAGTGCATCATAAACCTGGCGGGTCACCAGACTTTACTTGTGCCCTCACCAGGCTTTGGATTGTTATTTTTTTAATGATTGCCTTTTTGAAGACTTTCTAGTTGGTGTCCTAAAGACACCAGTCACAAATAGGAATGTTTTTCAAGAGCGTTATTTGTGTTTGTGGGGCTATAATTGCTGTGACACACAGTCACAGTCATACAGAAATAACAAATAGTTCTTATCACAATAATAACACAAAATATTGTGACAAAACTTGAAGTCCATATTGCTCGCCCCTAACGGTAAGACAGTAAACAGTGTGGCCACAGAGTATCAAGTTGAGAATTAAGAGTTTGTGGTTAAGTCAAAATTATCCCACCTGTTTGGCACTCAGGGCTTTTTGGACGTCTGCTTGCAATTTTGCCATTTCTTCGAGGCTCATATCAACATGAGCGGGGACCAGCTCGTTGGCACTAATGTACTCCTGCTTCTCCTGGCTGCTGAGAGCGGCCACTATTCTGAGTCGGGACTGCACCTCCTCCTGCAAGATCTGCTGCTTTCTGATCTCCTCTTGCACTTTCTCCACTCTGACGTCAACGATGACAGCACAGCTGAGCTCGTCCCGGATCTGCTGCAGCCAGTCCAGCGTCCTCTTCATCTCCGTCTCAAAGTCTTTGCTTTGGATGAACCTGTTCTCGCATTCCTCGATCAGTTCGCCCACTGCGGCCTGGAGCGATCGCAGCTCGTCCTGCCACAAAACGACCTGCTCTTTGGACGCGTCGTGAGCCGCTTGGTCCACACGGGGCGCTAGAGAGTCCATCTGCTCCATTAGCCTCGACAAGTGGGAGTTGGCGCTCTGTAGGCTTCCCGCCAGGGCGTGGTAGTTCTTCAGCCTCTCTTCTGCAGACTGAGTCTCTGCGTTCACTTTCACCAGCTGCTCTTTTGTGGCCTTCAACTGGGAGTCCACCTGCATAGCCATCGCCTTGTGGTCCTCGAAAGACTCCAGAGTTTCATCCAGATGCTCGACTTTCTGCTCCACCAGCCTCTTTAGCCCGTTATACAAGCTCACGAGCTGAGTCATTTCTTCCGGCCGCCACGGTTGCCCCGTGCTACGAAAGCCCTCTTTCTTCTGATTCAGCTCGCTCACAGCCAGACCCAGGTTGCCGAGATCCGCCAGAATTGCTTTGTAGTCGCTCTGCAGAATGACGACCTCCTCCGTTTGAAGGCCGACGGGTTGAGTCCCCAGGTTGTTGAACTGGTCCTCCAGTTCTTTCAGGGCTTTGTGGGTGACGTCTATGAAGGACGTGTACTCGTTCCTGGTGAGGATGGCCTGCTGGATTTTCTCCTGTTTCTCTTTGGCCAGAGCTAGTATGCTGTTGTACTGCTGAGGGAGGGTGTTGAGTTTCTCGTCCAAATAGCAGTGGTCTACTTCGTTCAGAGTGGGCAGGATCTCTTGGCCTGCTCTCTGCACAATCAGGAGGAGGTTCTCGTACTCGACGGCCTGCTCGATTATCTGCTGGTACTTCGATCGCTGCGCTTGCAGTTCACCGTCTCCCACCATTAGGTTTATTTCGGGGAACGTGATAATATCAGCTTGCTTCAACCACTGGCAGATTTTCTCCAAGTCGGTCTTGAAGTACTTTCTCGAGATGAGTACTTTTTCGAGCTCCTGTAGCTTCTGGCCGCATCTGTGCAGAGTTCTGTCGAAGATATTTTGTAATTCCTGCAACTTTGTGAGAATCTCATTCCTCTCCTCGTCGCTGGCTTCCCTCATCAGGTCTCTCCCCTGGGACCACAGGGAGGTCAGCTCGCTCTGATAGGCCTTCAGGCTGCTTTGGATGTTCCTGCACGTTCGCACCTGCTTAGCCAGGTCGTCGGGTAACAAAGCGATGTATTCTTCTGCCTGGGCCTTCTTCTCGTTCTGCTGAACCCAGGAAATGGACTGACTGACAGCCATTAGGAACTGCGTCCTCTCTGTAAAAGCCTTGCTGAGGTGTTTTCTCCGCTGCACCACCTTGACGCTCAGAGACTCCACCTCCGACTGCGTGTCGGAAATCAGCTGCTGCAGGTGCTGGCGCTCGCTGAGGCCCAGCCGCGGCAGCACCCTGTCGGCGTCGGCCATGGCCTGAGCCAGGAGGAGCTGCTTTGCCTCCAGCTCACTGCAGATGCTCAGGTGGTCGAACAGGAAACTCTGGGCCAGTTCGGGCGGGGGGCTCATTTTCATGGCTTCGGACAGGGCGGGCTGCTGCTCCTCCGCCCAGTCCCGGGCCTCTCTCAGACGGGCCTCCACTTGGCCCATGTCCTCCAGGGTCACCGTGGAGTCCTGGATCTTCCTTTCGATCAGGTGTTGCATCTGAGACCACCGTTGTTCGAAGTGACTGATTTGCTCTTTCACCAACTCCTTGTCGTCCAAGTTTAAATGCTGGATGACTTTCTGTTTCTGCTCTTTAAGGTCCTCCAGGGCTCCTTTTTGTTGCTCCAGAGTCACAGCGAGTTTTCTTAGAGCCTCCAAATGCTGAGATGAACTTTCAGCGTCGGTTCTGTGGCGATAAAAAACCCCCCGAACAATTCATTACATATTTGTTGAACATTTGTTCACACGGAAGCAACAAACTGATATTTATTTTTTTCTTTTCAGGTTTCACCCTTAACTCTAACAGACCGAACGTATTGGCGACGATTTATGGACGATGTACCGTAATTCTGCCACATTTTGTGCCATCTGACAAATTCCAACGGTTTCTGAAAGGGGAGACGTTGTGCTTTCCAGCCAACATCGGGTTTTTACGGTAATTTCACCCAAGTCAAATTTATCTGACGATTATTCTTCTGGATGGTAAATTGCGAAAATAACTTGCTAGATATTGAAAGTTTCAGTTGTTATGGATGTATGGGCAAATATATTTACTCACAAGACATTTAAAGAGCTGCGTACAATTAAAATAAGCAAAAATATCCAGGTGGAGATTTTAAACTTGGGTCTAAAATTGTTAAACTTCTAAGGATTTATTAACAGACTTTCACACTAGGTTGATATATTTACAATCTGGAAATACACACAGACTGATGTTACAGTTAGCAATGCTAACTTTGCTAATCACTAATAAAAATGACAGAAACTGCTAAAAACTGTCACCATCAAATATTCCTGAATTTAAAATAGTAAAGTCCTGTTTTAGTGTTATTTCACTGAATAATATATATATAAAGTATTTTACAGTAGCTCATATACTAAGCTACTGTATAAAAAAAAACATCATGAAAGTAAATGTAGAAAATTAAGGATGAAAGCCAAAAACTACATCTATAATTTAACACATTTGGTCATATCACTAATTAATTTTACCGATTAGAGGTTCTGCCTTATGTTCAAACCCACCTTGCCAGATTGTCCCACTCTTTGGACACCTGCTCAAACAGCTCCTCCACTGCAGTGATGCAGTCATGGTAATCTTTGGATCTCTGCAGATCCTCCTCTCTCTGGGTCTGGAGCTTGTTCGCCTGGTGGCAGAGCTCAAGCCAAGCGTGGCTCAGACGATCAAGCTCTGCGTGTTCTGCAGTGTCCTGGCTGCCGATCAGTCGGCTCACGGTCTCTGTCATTTTAGTGAGGGTGCTCTGTTTGGACTGCAGCTGCTGGCAGCACTCCTGAGACACAGGCAATAGGACTAGTGATTAAATGTCTCCTCTCACACCAAAGGCTAATACACAGGAAAAAAGGTGCAAGGTCAATGCGATGATTCTAGTGACGCTTGTACCCACCTGGGCTTGTAACAACATGTTTTGAGCAATCTTCGTCTCCAGCTCTGCTGGTCTTCTCGAGAGGCTGAGAAGCTGCTGCTCCATGTCCTGGAACAAGCCTGTTAGATCCTGTTTCTGCTCTTTGATCTCCCTCCAGCTTTCTGAAAGCTCTTGGGCAGTAGACATCCTTTCTTCTATCTGCTCACAAAGAAACCAAAACTTTAGTACTTATAATCCAATAACCTCTTGTAATTTGCACACAGAGACAGAGACAGGTGTCAGATTCACAATACGAGTAGCTACACTGACTTCAGCCTGTGGATTTAGTTAAGCCCAAACTTTCAGATTTAGATTTTAATCTGTTTGACATGTTTCTTCTGAGTGAAAGTAGTATTAGTGTTTTGAAATGACAGAGAATTTGTGGAGGAGTTAAGAATTAGGGTGATGGTAAGGAGTCCCTTCAACCTCAGAGACTCGTTATAATAGAGAGATGTTGACATACATCTCTCTGGAAGCATGCAAAAAGGTGATACGAGGATGGCTTAGACTGTTGTAATAAAGTAATAGGCTGTTTCATTGATTACTAAGAAAGGAAAACATAATTTTTAAAATGCCATCTTTGATAAAATGCAAACAGAGAGATGTGCTCATTTTTTAATGATAATCCTTGTTGATTTATTTCATCTATTATGTGATTCCTGTCACTTCCTGTCAGAAACAAAGTTCATTCATGAATAAAAGTAACTTAAAGTCTGAATTTACTAAGGTATGAATTATTTATTATTTATGTCGACTTCAAAACTCCTGAGTTCAAGTAAAGCAGACATGTTACACGTGGAATAAAGCGAGAATAACACTGACCATGAGCTTGATCTGCTGGACCTCAGCAGCTGCAACTCTCACCGCGTCATGCGAGAGGTCGCACACAGAACACACCAGGTCCAGGTATGTGCTGGCTTGCTCCTGAAGAGCCCTGTAGTGCTTCACCTGTGTGAGTAACAGTAGGTAATAGAAATAAATTTGAAAAATAAACAAAGTAAGCGATCGGTATTTGAAATTTCAAAGCCTGTGTGACGTTCAGCACCTGCTTCAGAGCTTCCTGAAGGCCGGTGGGCCCCTGATCGTTGAGCTGAAGCTCTTCTTGCACAGTCAAGAGCCAGGTTTGGCATTGCTGCAGAGTGTCCTGATGGCTGACATATTTTTGCAACTCCCGGTCCAAACTCTGGTAGACCTATTAGACGAGAACAATCAGCACCTAATGAATTAAATACAGCTAAAAAAAATTGTTTGTACCAGTTTTTTTCTACTGCATGAATGAATACTTGTGTATATCTGTGACTCACACGCTGGGCAGTGCTGCAGATGGCAGAGTAGCTGTCTCTTGTTCCCTGCAGGTGGGCCTGGACTTGCTGACTAATCTTAGCCTGAACTTGAACTTGTTCTGTGCAGCCGGCTATAAGACCTTCTCCTTTCTGCTTCAAGCTGGTAAGGCGTTCCTCAAAACTGGCTATTTCCTCCATCATGGCCTAAAAACATCAACACAAACAGAAGGGAAGGTGATGCATGCTGTTTAAATGCATCAGTGCAAAGAGCAACGGAATAAAATGTAAAAACTGATTGTGACGTTGTTCACCTTGTGTCGGGCGAGTTGCTGAGTTGCCATCTCCATGTTTCCAGTTTGCATGGAGTCTGAGGTCACAAGCCTGCTGGACATCTGTAACAACCATTTTTCAACTTCCTGCAGCTCGCTGTTGTAATCTTCGTGCTCTTTTACCCACTCCACAAGGCTCTGCACATGTGTCTACAACAAGCACAAATGAAAATTAGATGCACATTTTTGAATCTGAATTGTGGATTTCCTCAAATCCACATTTTCTCTAACCTTACCAATGTTTGAAAAAATGTTCCTTCGTAAGTTGTAGAGAAACCACACGTGGATATTTTGACCAGAACGACATGAGGAATATTTGGTTGTTCCAATTCAAGTTTGATCCAATTTACTAAATGAAAACGATGCCTTAATACATAAAAAACTGGCTTTAAATGGGATCAACATCAAGCATCTGTGTAAAGGGCTTCACCTTAAACTTATGAAAAATGTGTTAAATGTATCCATGTCAACTGAAAAACTACGTTTGTGGCAGCAAACCAAACAATTAAAATGAGCTCTACCAGTTCTGATAAGTGGAGAGCTCAGTTATCAAGCCAGATTTATGCTGGTAACTTGTTGATAGCAACAACAAAAAAAAAAAACAAAAAAAACATGGATTCTCTGCAATGAAGGAACAAGCAAGGAACATTAAACCAAATATCAAAAAGGTCATTTAGTCTGTGAAAGGCATAATAATGAACTAATGAAAATTAGAGGCAATCAACCAGTTTTTGCTTTAAAAATGAACTGAACTCGTTTGTCATGTGCGTACCTTGGCTGCCAAACAAAGGTCCTGATAATCAGCCTGTAACTTTTTCATGTTTTCGCTGATGGTCGGGTCGCTAAACGAATTGAGGAGAGCCTCTCCTTTCTCAACGACGCACTTCACAGCTGGCTCATGGGACTCTACCGTCTGCTGAATGGTCTAAACAAATGAGAAGAAAATGAAACATTGAATCCATTTTTTGCGAAAAGAAATCACAATTTAACTGAAGATAAACTTACCTTATATTTTGCCAACTGAGCTTTTTTCTGGTAGAGTTCGGCTTTTGGTTCTAAACTTGACGCTAAAAAGTTCTTTGTCTCTTTCACCCACTGGGCTTGGGTTTTGTATTTATCCATGAAGTCCTTGGAGAGTGAGATGTATTTCTCAAGCGAGCTGTGCTCTGTGCGTAGAGAAGTCGTTAACTCCTCCAGCTGAAAGAGCTGAATGTCCACTTCCTCCCTGAGATGATCTGCCTCAGGCTCCTCCAAGAAGGCCATGGCCTGCTCAGTCTTTTCCCTCATCGCCTTCAGGTAAGTGTGACCCTGCTCCATGTCACCCTGAAGAGTCTGAAGTGACATAAAATGTTGTTAAAACACGCTAAACAATATTCGTGCATAGCATAGAGTATCTAAGTCGAGCTTAGATAAACAAATAGAACGTGAACACTGCGCTGAAAACTCTACCTCAAGTTTCTTCATCTTTCTTTCTAAAGCAAAGCGGTCGATTACATCAACACTAATAGCTACGGTGCTGAAGTTATTCTGAGCTGTGCTGAGCCACTCTGAGAACGTGGTGAAGACACACTGTGCTTCTTCAATCGAAGACACCTCCTCCTGGAGCTGCTTGATCGTCTCCTGTGTTATAAAAGACAAAATAGGAAAATCTGCAGTGGTTAAAATAGGAGATGTCTAACCGAAAAAATTTAATTTACAGAAACTGTTTATGCAGAGTTTCCCATAGTGTGTTATAAGCCTGGTGGGCCACCAGGCTATACTTGTGCCCCCACCAGGATTAGCATCATTTATTTATTTCAGTTTTCTCTTAATTATTGCCTTTTTTAAAGACTTTATAGGTGGCATTTAGGTATTAACATTCCAGTCTTCCAATAATGCAGAGCTATCAAGTAATATTTTCAAATTTCCTGTCCACTTTAAACATTTTTTAACTCAAAAACTTGTTTCCTGGCTGTATGACTGCCCTAGTCCCCCGAGCATCAGGCTTAGTAAATTTTCTGGGGTAAACCCTGTTTATGCACAATGCCTGATGAAGGATTTTTAAATAGTTAAGTATTATATTTAGGGCTACATGCAAATAAATACAAGTCAAACTTTTAAGATCTTTAATTTCTAAAAACGTTCCATGTTGCATTATCTTTCCGATATTCACTGGTTGTTGGTATTTTTCAAGTCAAATACTCTTAAATGTGATGATCTGATAAAAATACACAAATAATGTACAGAGAAACACACAACCTGCTGGCTAGAAACACAAATATTTTCAAACAGAGACATACACTGGACATAGAGACTTTCTACTTAATATTCCAAAAGAATACAACAATATTTTGTGGTTTAAAGTAGCAAAAGTTTAAAGCTATATGAAAACATTTGTTTCTTTGTTTATCTCTGTGTAACAATGCCAACAAGTGCAGACGATGTGGTTAAATAAAACAGATTGGATTAATTTTAGAGTTATTTTGTAATTAGCTACTGTTACCAGTAAGTGCAGGAGCAGGGCATGGTAGCGGGCTGTGATCTGGGTGGCTCTGGTACTGATCCGACTGCTAATGTGGGTTTCATCCAGAACCTGCTGAGCCAAAAGAGTAAGGCCCTCCATTTCCTCTTGATAAACAAGGACTTCTTCCTGCCAGCTCTACAAAAGAAAGAGGGAATATGTTTACTGTTGGGATTTATGCTCCAATTGTTAACACAGATTTTTAAAACGCAGGACAAACCAGTTTGTCATCCAGCAAATGTAAAACTGGAGCGTCACAATCAGCCCAAACTCACTGCATCATAAGAATGGAAAATGATAAGTTCATTGGTTTTCCCGTCAGTTTACCGACCTTCACCATCTGCAGCTGAGCGCTCTTCGTGGCTCGATCAGACCGCCGATTGGAGCGCAGCTGCGCTTTGGTTTCCATGCCTTTCAGCCAGCTGTCGAGACGCTGGAACTTCTGCTCCATCTGCCGTAGTTTGGCCAGGGCGCTGTTCAGCTGAGCGCGGGTGTCTGCCAGCTGCGCCTGATAGAGCCTCCATTCCTGCTGGAGCGTCTCCAGTGCCCGGTCCTCTATCTGAGGCAGACCCCAGGGGACGACCAGTTCCCGGCTAAGCAACAAGGTGTTCAGCAGAGCCTGGCCTTCTGTGCAGTGTAGCTGCAGTTCCTGGAATTAAACAGTTCCCTGTTGATCACACTCATAATTTCGCTCTTTTTATCAATTAGATGCAGTTTCTTGCATCTAAGTGTTCGTTATCGTGCGTCATGCTTGCTGACATCAGCAGAAAAGCATCAGTGGCGTTTGGTTTCAAACCTGCAGCTTTTGGAGGGTATCCTCCAACATGTCCACATCTCCCTCAAGTTGGGTGTAGCAGCTGAGCTTCTCTTCTTCCTCCTTCAGCCACTCCTCAAAGGAATGAAGGTCCCACTGATACTCCTGGTGAGCTTTCACCAGCTCCTCTGCCTTGCCGACAGCCCTCTGACGAAAACAGTAATTTACCGAATTAATTTTCAGAGTTAAATGCTTTTTTTTTTCGTATTCCTGTTAATCTGGAATACAAATGACTATTTAATTAGTAGTATCTTTTTTCTTTCTTCTGTGAAAATGTTATTTATTTAGTTTT